>NC_057811.1:167769706-167953286 GCF_018294505.1 Triticum aestivum | reverse complement strand
CCGTGCTCGGCTCCGACGGCGGCGGGGCGGGGCAAGGCGGGCGGCGGCGGGATGAGTAGAAGAGGGAGGGCGCGGGGGTATAAATAGGAGGGGGGGCTCCGGCGACTTGGGGAAGGGGCAAGCCGGGCGGGGCGGCTCCCATGTCCGCCATGGACACGGTGCGGCGGCGGCGCGTGCTGGGGAAGGAGATCCCGCGGGCGGGCCGGCCTGCGGCTCGGCTGGGCTCGGCCCAGTCGGCGCAGCGCAGTTTTTTTTTAAAACGTTCCGCGGAAAATAATTCGTAGAAAAATAAATAAAAGTCCAAAAAAGATAAAATAAATTTTCCCCGTCTAGTTAGAAAATCTAGAATAGGGTGAACATTTTTTAACACAAAATAAATTTTTGAAAACATGCAATATTTTTATAATGCAATAAAATTGCAAATAAAATCCGAATAAATTCCAATAAATGATTTTAACACTTTTCCTCCAGTATTTCAATTGTTTTGGAGAAGTCATATTTTCTCCTCTCATTTATTTTGTTTAATGAAATGTTTTTCCAGAGAGAAAATAATTAAAACCAAAATCCTCGTCTTATTATTTGATGAAAATCAAATATGAAAATTCGAGAAAATCCCCAACTCTCTCCGAGGGTCCTTGAGTTGCTTAGGATTTATCGAGGATTTGTCAAAATGCAATAAAATATGATATGCAATGATGATCTATGTATAACATACCAAATTGAAAATTTGGGATGTTACAAAAGATGTCGGTGCCATTTTTACCACTAGAAGAAGGAGCTTTCTCACTAGTAGCTTCCCCCTTGTCGGAGGTAGCATCCGTCACCTTGTTAGCGGGATCACCCACTTTCAACGATGCGGTGGAAAGTTTAAGCCCTTCTAAGAATTTATTAAACATGCTTTCGACCTTGGTCGTCATGGAGGTTTTCAATGTGTCCAACGCCACATTGAATTCCTCACGAGAGACCGAGGTTCCCCCATCTCCCGTAGACGAGACCGGATTCACACCGGAGTGCTCCTCCACACCGTCTACGACGTCAACCATACTCTTCGGACGGTAAAGTCCTTAATCAAGAAACCTGGCTCTAATACCAATTGAAAGGATCGATATAGTTGACTAGAGGGGGGGTGAATAGGCAACTAACAATTTTTAGCTTTTCTTTACCAATTTAAACTTTGCATCAAAGTAGGTTGTCTACATATGCAACTAGGTGAGCAACCTATATGATGCAACAACAACAAGCACACAAGCAAGCAAGGTATTTAACACAAGTAAGCTTGTGAAAGTAAAGGGCCGAGATAACCAAGAGTGGAGCCGGTGAAGACGAGGATGTGTTACCAAAGTTCCTTCCTTTTGAGGGAAAGTACGTCTCCGTTGGAGCGGTGTGGAGGCACAATGCTCCCCAAGAAGCCACTAGGGCCACCGTATTCTCCTCACGCCCTCACACAATGCAAGATGCCGTGATTCCACTATTGGTGCCCTTGAAGGTGGCGACTGGACCTTTACAAAAAGGTTTGGTGCAATCTCCACAACTCAATTGGAGGCTCCCAACGACACCACGAAGCTTCACCACAATGGACTATGGCTCCACGGTGACCTCAACCGTCTAGGGTGCTCAAGCACCCAAGAGTAACAAGATCCGCTAGGGATTAGTGGGGGGAATCAAATTTCTCTTGGTGGAAGTGTAGGTCGGGGTCTTCTCAACCAATCCCGAGCAAATCAACAAGTTTGATTGGCTAGGGAGAGAGATCGGGCGAAAATGGAGCTTGGAGCAACAATGGAGCTTTTGGGGAAGAGGTGAGTCAACTTTGGGGAAGAAGACCCCCTAATATAGTGGGGGCAACAATCCAACCGTTACCCCCAAAACAGCCCCGCAGAGGGCGGTACTACCGCAGGAGGCAACGGTACTACCGCTGCGCCCAGCGGTACTACCGCTCCCCCAGGCGGTACTGTCGTGCAGTCTGGAGGGCAGGAGAGAGAGAAGTGGAGAGGGACCTAGTGCGGTACTGCCGCGGTGGTTGGGCGGTACTACCGCTCATGAGCGGCACTACCGCTCTACTGCCGCTGCTTAGTGCCGCACAATCCGACACGAGAAGCGAACCCCTCAAGTCAACGCGGTAGGAGCCTGGTACCACAGCGGTACTACGGCTGAGGACCCACCGGTGGTACTACCGCTGCGGAGCGGTACTGCCGCCTGTGACTCCTAAGCGGTACTACCGCTGGGCACCGCGGTACTACCGCTGGGACCAGATGAAGCACAAATAAAGGGGAAAGAGCTCTCCATTGAAGTGGAAAGGCTCAGAGGGTGTGAGAAGGATGTGTACGTGTTGATTCCACCCTACCCTTACCAAAGCGGACCCCCTCTTGATAGTATGGTGACTCCTACGGAACTATTTCACCAAAATAGAAATGAAAGAGCTACACCGTCTTGAAAAACACTCCGAGGGGAAAGAAATCATCTCGTGCCAAGGATGAATCTCTGAAAAGCTCAAAGCACACGATTAGTCTGCAAACATGTTGTCATCAATCACCAAAACTATGTCTAGAGAGATACGCCTCAATATACGTGTCGGTTCCCCTTCTGTCACTGTGATCAAGCACTTTAAGATCGAACCCACTACAAAGCCCCTCTTCCCATTGCGAGATAAATAGATCAAGTTGGCCAAACAAAACCCAAATATCGGAGAAGAAATACGAGGCTATAAGCAATCATGCATATAAGAGATCAAAGAAACTCAAATAACTTTCATGGATATAAAATATAGATCTGATCTTAAACTCAAAGTTCATCGGTCCCAACAAACACACCGCAAAAGAGTTACATCATATGAATCTCCAAGAGACCATTGTATTGAGAATTCAGCGAGAGAGAGGAAGCCATCTAGCTACTAACTACGGACCCGAAGGTCTACAAAGAACTACTCACGCATCATCGGAGAGGCACCAATGGAGGTGGTGAACCCCATCCGAGATGGTGTCTAGATTGGATCTGGTGGTTCTGGAATCTGCGGTGGCTGGATCAATATTTCATCGACTCCCCTAGGGTTTTGGGAATATTGGGGTATTTATAGAGCAAAGAGGCAGTCCGGGGGGCACCCGAGGTGGGCACAACCCACCAGGGCGCGCCTGGGCCTCCTGGCACGCCCTGGTGGGTTGTGCTCTCCTCGGAGCACCCCCAGGCGCAGCCAAGGCCCATTATGTGTCTTCTGGTCCAAAAAAAATCTCGGTAAAGTTTCGTTGCGTTTGGACTCCGTTTGGTATTGATTTCCTGCGATGTAAAAAACATGCAGAAAACATCAACTGGCACTTGGCACTATGTCAATAGGTTAGTACCAAAAAATGATATAAAATGACGATAAAATGATTATAAAACATCCAAGATTGATAATATAACAACATGGAACAATAAAAAAAATATATGTTGGAGACGTATCAATAACCAGGAGGAGTGTGAACCTCCTCTGCACTAAGGCAAGCCACACCAACATTATGATTTTCCAACTTGAATATGAGTTATTTCATGCATTTAATCATTTAACTGAATATTGCTTATGCTAGTTACTTTGTTATGGTTGAAATGTTTAGTTTACAGTAGAGTTTGAATATCTAGACTAGTATGAGGTAGTAGAAGTATTTGTGATTGTGTAATTATGATATGGTTATGATATGACTAGCATTGGTATTATTTTTGTTTGCGAGGAATTGATTTTAATAAGTATTGTCATAACTAAAAATGATGAGTGTTAAAAACCAGTGTAGTAGAATCAGTAAAGTTGGTGATGACTAGTGCAAGTATAAAACTTGATGATGTTGATCCGTTTACTCTTAGTGTTATGTGATGCATGTCAGATGGTTGCATATTCATGGCATATTGTGACTCAAGTTATTTTTATTTCAAGTTAAAACTGATGTTAATCAACTTGAACATAACGTTGATCGAGTCATGGTGCCACTGAATCAAGTTTTTCCCAGTGCAACCACATTTGCCTTTATGGGAAGGCCTTTATTCGGTCCGTTGTCAAGCCTCTGGTCAGTACCTCCAACGAGGCAAGGTTATGGGCGTGCTGTTGGGGAACGTAGTAATTTCAAAAATATTCCTACATACACGCAAGATCATGGTGATGCATAGCAACGAGAGGGGGGAGTGTTGTCCACGTACCCTCGTAGACCGAAAGCGGAAGCGTTAGCACAACGCGGTTGATGTAGTCGTACATCTTCACGATCCGACCGATCAAGTACCAAACTCACGGCACCTCCGAGTTCAGCACACGTTCAGCCCGATGACGTCCCTCGAACTCCGATCCAGCCGAGTGTTGAGGGAGAGTTTCGTCAGCACGACGGCGTGGTGATGATGATGATGTTCTACCGACGCAGGGCTTCGCCTAAGCGCCGCTACAGTATTATCGAGGTGGACTATGGTGGAGGGGGGCACCGCACACGGCTAAAAGATCAACTGATCAATTGTTGTATCTCTAGGGTGCCCCCTGCCCCCGTATATAAAGGAGCAAGGGGGGAGGTGCAGCCAGCCAGGAGGAGGCGCGCCAGGAGGAGTCCTACTCCCACCGGGAGTAGGATTCCCCCCTTCCAAGTAGTAGGAGTAGGAGTCAAGGAAAGGGAAGAGGGAAGAGAAGGAAGGAGGGGGCGCTGCCCCTCCCCCTAGTCCAATCGGACTAGTCAATGGGGAGCACGCGGCCTGCCTCCCCCTCTCCCCTAAAGCCCAATAAGGCCCATATACTTCTTCCCCCGTATTCCCGTAACTCCCCGGTACTCCGAAAAATAACCGAACCACTCGGAACCTTTCCAATGTCTGAATATAGTCGTCCAATATATCGATCTTTATGTCTCGACCATTTCGAGACTCCTCATCATGTCCCCGATCTCATCCGGGACTCCGAACTACCTTCGGTACATCAAATCACATAAACTCATAATATAACCGTCATCGAACTTTAAGCGTGCGGACCCTACGGGTTCGAGAACAATGTAGACATGACCGAGACACGTCTCCGGTAAATAACCAATAGCGGAACCTGGATGCTCATATTGGCTCCCACATATTCTACGAAGATCTTTATCGGTCAAAACCGCATAACAACATACGTTGTTCCCTTTGTCATCGGTATGTTACTTGCCCGAGATTCGATCATCAGTATCTCAATACCTAGTTCAATCTCGTTACCGGCAAGTCTCTTTACTTGTTCCGTAATACATCATCCCGCAACTAACTCATTAGTTACAATGCTTGCAAGGCTTATAGTGACGTGCATTACTGAGTGGGCCCAGAGATACCTCTCCGACAATCGGAGTGACAAATCCTAATCTCGAAATACTCCAACCCAACAAGTACCTTCGGAGACACCTGTAGAGCACCTTTATAATCACCCAGTTACGTTGTGGCGTTTGGTAGCACACAAAGTGTTCCTCCGGTAAACGGGAGTTGCATAATCTCATAGTCATAGGAACATGTATAAGTCATGAAGAAAACAATAGCAACATACTAAACGATCGAGTGCTAAGCTAACGGAATGGGTCAAGTCAATCACATCATTCTCCTAATGATGTGATCCCGTTAATCAAATGACAACTCATGTCTATGGCTAGGAAACATAACCATCTTTGATCAACGAGCTAGTCAAGTAGAGGCAAACTAGTGACACTCTGTTTTTCTATGTATTCACACAAGTATTATGTTTCCGGTTAATACAATTCTAGCATGAATAATAAACATTTATCATGAAATAAGGAAATAAATAATAACTTTATTATTGCCTCTAGGGCATATTTCCTTCACGTGCGGTACCCTGGCCCGGTAAGCAGACATAACCTTGTGTGCCCGTTTGTTGTTATGGTACCTTGTCCTCGTTTGGGACCGTTTATGTTTTGCCACGACGGTGGCCGTTGATGCCTTTGGTAGGCACGGGGCCACCCATGACTTAGCCAAGTGGGGAGTTAGTCGGAGTGGCCGGGAGAGTGTCATGGCAATGGGAGGGTTCTGTCGGAATGTCGTTGGTCCACCCAAATGGGAGTGCGAGGCCATGGATTCCGTGGTGTGGGTACAGTGTGCTAACCTCTGCAGAGTGTTATTTAATCTATCGATAGCCGCGTCCTCAGTTACGGACATAACTCGTGAGTAAGTCACACCATGGATCAACATTAATAAGTAATCATGCACACTAAATTTATATACTTGGCACTGGTTAAGTGATGATGTTTGTGAGATGATGAAAATGATTGTTGTGGGAACCAAAGTGTTGGTTTCGTTTGAGATCCAGGTATGATCACCGTTCGGTTACGAGGTAACCCGTTTGGTAAGAGAGTCCGAGGGACTCGGTGCACAAGATTGCTCTCACTGCATCAGTAGTGTGTTATTGCATTGCACTTAACTTGATTAAATATCATGATATTGTTTGCCATTATGTTTATGCTTGTTGTGAGCTTGCAAGTACATTCAATGTACTGACCTGGCGTGTCATGCCAGATTTCAGGAAAGTCTTACTGGATCGAAGTGCTGTCCGTGTCTAGATCGTGTCCACATCGGTGTCCCTGTGCCATGGAGTTCCGCTTCGTCGTCGTTCCGCTGCCGCATAGTTGTCGTGATCGAGGCCCCTTTATGTTCACTAAATAATGTACATATTGTTCATCCGCACCGTGTGTGCCGCTTGGCCTCGCTACTTGATGTAACATCAAACTATGTTTCCGGTAGCATCAATAAAGTGGTTGTTTTCTGTACCAAGATGTTGTGTGTTGCCAGAAGACTTGATCTCTGGGCTGGCAATGCAAGGTAAACCGGTTGCTCTGAGCCAGGGTGCCACAACACTTGGTATCAGAGCCACGCTGACTGTAGGACACGCTAGACCACCGACGTGTTAGTTGAACTTTAGTTAGGTTACAAATTGAGTGCCGGTAGTGTTTGCATATGATTGCTGCATTGCATGCACTTGGTTTGTTATTATTTCTAACCGACTAATGGTTGTGAGTGTAGATGGCTCCAGTGTCGTATGCGTGCCAGTTGGAGCTGCTACCATACACTTCACCGGACCTTCTTCGGAATGTATGGCATCGACTCTACCCTCACGGTGATGACCCAGTGTATCTGGTGTATCGGGAGCGTCTAGCAGACTCAGTATATGAGTATTACGCAGTGGTTACTCTGTGCGCTAGTTCAGCATCAGGCTCTTACACTCGTACCTCTAACAGTGGTTTTGCTTCCACCGCCGCTTAGGCCGTCCAGTTTGTTGCGTTTGAGGTCCTCGTTGAGCTACGCTATAACGAGATCCAGATGCAGAACGACCCAGGTTTTTACTAGTATACATCCCTGCACAACGATAGTCGTGTCCGTTTTCCTTTCATTGATCTGGCGGCCGATAGTGCTACTAGCCACCTTTCTGGCTACATCACTGCTAGTTATCTTCTGATTCACGAGCTGGCTCGAGAGCTGACTCGTGCTCACACTGCTTTAGTAGCCACTAGGTCCTATCCCACTCCCCCTTCCATGGGATTTACTCCTTATATTGCACCCGGTTCTAGCTCGCCTGTTCCCCCGGTTACTCCTCCGAGTGGCTCGGGCACCTCGACCATGACTCCCCATAGTGCCCCTGCTGAGTGGGCTTCCCTTCTCGCTACCCCCGCAACCCCTATGCTCCAGCCTCATCCCGCACCTGCTCTTGAGGGAGAGCCCTCGAGGCAGAGCCGTTGTGTTACCTTTAACCCGGAGGTCTCGGTTAACGTCGTCAGTTCGGGATCTGAGTCCGCTTCTAGAGAGGACCCAACAGGACCGGCAGAGCACTAGAGCGTCTGAGTATCCGTAGTTGTCATGTTGATGTACGGATGTAGTTGTACGAGTCATGAGGTTTCATTTCATGTATGAGAGTAGTCGAACCCATCATGATGTTTATCTTTCATGTATGAGTCTATGTATAATTATGTTGGAACTCCTTATTCGCTTTGTTTTTCGTTGTTTTTCTTTCGGGTTTGTCGCTGGCTTTTCTTCCCATTTTTGGATGTTGCTCATCACGGTTGCTTTATATTGGGAAAAAACAAACAATAGGATGACGCGGGGAGGCAGCAGGAGTCACGCGTTTGAGGATGTCCCTATTCGTCGCTGAGCAAGACATGCAGGACATTCCCCCGAGCCATATCCTCCACCATAGCCTCCACCGCCACATCCGCCCTCCACTAAACAAATTATGCGCATGTTTGAAGAAAGAAGGAACAATGATCTGATTGAGCTGTTGAAAAGTGTGCAAGCTACGGTTGGGCAGAATGGAAATCAGAATGGTCATCACTCCAAGCTGTGAGATTTTCAGAGAACCAAGCCTCCCAGTTTCAGTCAAGTTATCAATCCTTTGGAAGCTGATGATTGGTTAAGGACTATTCAGAAAAAGCTTGACATTACTCGCACTAAAGAAGTTGACAAGGTTCCGTTCGCTACACATTATCTTGAAGGAGCCGCCGCTATATGGTGGGATAATGCTAAAGCCATGTGGCCTACGGACGAAGATATCACTTGGACTAAATTCAAGTACCATTTCCGCAAATATCATATTCCTGCTGGTATTATGAAGGTCAAGCAGCGTGAATTCCTCGCGCTCGCCCAAGGAAGCCTGCCATCAGTGAGTATCTGCATAAGTTCAACCATTTGGCCAGCTATTCTCTCTATGACGTGGCCACAGAAGAAAGAAAGATTGACAGATTTCTTGGAGGACTGAACCAGCACCTCAGATGCACTCTCAGTATGTTTGATTTCCCGGAATTCCAAACTCTGGCAAAAAGGCCCTCATTGCAGAAATGGAACACAAGCTCGTGCATGACAATAAACCCGCTAATAAAGACCACAAGCGCAAGTTTGAGCCTAAGAAGGATGGACAACCAATGCAAAAAGCTCGTACTTGGCAACAGACTCGGGTTGAGTACAAACCCAATTGGCAGCAGAATGTTAACAAGACCACTACTCAAGTCAAGAATGTCGTGACCAGCCCGGTGCGCGAAGAATGTCAGCGCAACAATTCGTGTTTCAATTGTGGACAAACCAGACATTATGCCAGACAGTGCCCCAAGAACGGCATGCCAAATGTTGCATTCAGGCCGCAAGTCAACCACATGGGGCCATACCCTGTCCAGAGGACCATCCAAGGGCAAGTTCACC
Organism: Triticum aestivum; assembly: GCF_018294505.1. NCBI lineage: Eukaryota > Viridiplantae > Streptophyta > Magnoliopsida > Poales > Poaceae > Triticum > Triticum aestivum. Next base: position 167,944,142 of record NC_057811.1, on the reverse strand, counting down.
ACCTCTCTGCAGACGAAGCCCAAGAGGACCTAGAATTCGTCATTGGTATGTTTCCTGTTAATAGCATACCTGTAATAATTTTATTTGACTCTGGGGCTTCCCACTCTTTTATTTCGCGGAGTTTTGTTGCCCAAAACGGATTTCCTTGCTCGATTTTGGGAAAAAGTATGATGGTACAATCCCCGGGGTCCGTGCTCAGAAGAAATCTGGTCTGCCATAATTTGGAAATTGATATCAAGGGAGTCCGCTTCCCAACTTCCTTGATAGTCATCGAGTCTGCCAAGTTGGATATTATTTTGGGGATGAACTGGTTGACTCAATATCAAGTATGCATCAACTGTGCGACCAGAGAAGTCACCTTGACAAGTCAGGAAGGTCGAACCACAAAATTCTATGCCTGCAGAAGCATACCCAAGAAAGAAATGGTCTTCACCGCTGTAGCTGAAGAATTGGAATTAATTCCTGTGGTCAGTGAGTTTCCAAATGTATTCCCTGAGGAATTACTAGGAATGCCGCCAGACCAGGAGCTTGAGTTTGCAATTGATCTTGTGCCCGGGACCGCACCGTTATACAAGAAGTATTATCGGATGCCTTTGTCATAATTAGTGGAATTAAAGAAACAACTTGATGAGATGCTTCAGAAAGGTTATATCCATCCGAGCTCTTCACCATGGGGATCACCCGCAATATTTGTGGACAAGAAAGACGGTAGTCTCCGGATGTGTGTGGATTGCCGTCTCTGAATGATGTCACTATCAAGAACAAATATCCACTACCAAGGATTGATGATTTGTTTGATCAACTCAGTGGGGCAAAAGTATTCTCCATGATTGATTTAAGGACCAGATACCACCAGCTCAAGATCAGGAAGGAAGATATTCCTAAGACCGCGTTCACTACCCGATACAGTCTTTATGAATATACAGTTATGTCTTTCAGCCTCACCAATGCCCCTGCTTTCGTCATGCATATGATGAATAAAGTATTCATGGATTTCTTGGATAAGTTTGTGGTGGTCTTCATCGATGAAATCCTCATATACTCCAATGGTGAAGAAGAGCACAAGGGACACCTCAGAGCTATCCTGCAAAGACTCCGTGACCATGAGCTATACGCAAAATTCAGCAAATGCGAGTTTTGGCTCAAGCAAGTTGGATTTTTAGGGCATGTTCTTTCAGCAGAAGGGATAACCGTGGATCCAAGTAAGGTAAAGGACGTGCTTGATTGGACGGCACCCACGACAGTATCCGAGATCCGGAGTTTCCTTGGATTAGCCGGATACTACCGCTGTTTCATCAATGGTTTCTCTAAGATTGCCAAGCCAATGACAGAGCTCCTCAAGAAAGATAAGAAATTTGAATGGGCTGAGGACTGCGAGAAAAGTTTCAATGAGTTGAAGACCAGACTGACAACAGCACCTGTGTTGACCCTTCTAGACATCTACCACAGTTTTGATGTATACTGTGATGCATCCAGGAGAGGTATTGGGTGTGTACTCATGCAAGATGGCAAGGTTGTAGCATACGCATCCCACCAGCTACGACCCCACGAAGGGAACTATCCTACACATGATTTGGAGTTGGCCGCAGTTGTGCATGCTTTGAAAATTTGGAGACACTACCTCATTGGCAAAAGGTGTCAGATATTTACCGACCACAAGAGTCTCAAGTATATATTCACTCAACCAGACTTAAACCTTCGATAGAGAAGATGGCTCAAGTTGGTCAAGGATTATGACCTTGGAATTAATTATCATCCGGGTAAGGCCAACGTGGTTGCTGATGCCCTCAGTCGCAAGCCTGCCAGTCTGAGTGCCATGATGGAGTCCTTGCCTCCCGAACTTCAGGAAGAGATCACTCAGCTCAATTTGGTTATTGTTGATGCCGGCCTTGCCAATATGTTGGAAGTTACCCCTACCCTCGAGGATGAGATCCGCAGGGCCCAGCCAGATGATTCAGCTCTACAACACCATGTCAAGCGTATGCTAGACGGCAAGACCTAGGGTTTCTCTAAGGATCAGCAAGGTAAGTTAAGGTTTAGAGGACGGATTTGCATACCTGAGCAAGCAGACCTGAGAAAGAAGATCCTGGCAGAAGCGCATGAATCTTCGTATTCAATTCACCCAGGAAGTACCAAAATGTACGAAGACCTTCGGCAGATATTTTGGTGGGATGGAATGAAGAAGGACATCGCATACTTTGTCGCTTGTTGCGATGTATGCAACAAAGTGAAGGTGGAACACCATAAACCCGCCGGACTTCTCCAACGTCTACCCGTTCCGCAATGGAAATGGGATGATGTCTGCATGGATTTCATCACAGACCTACCAAGGATTCACCGAGGCAATGATGTAGTATGGGTCGTGGTGGACATGCTGACCAAGGTAGCTCACTTCATTCCCATCTGAACCACCTACCGAGCCGATCAACTCGCATAGTTATATGTGTCCAGAATAGTCAGTTTGCATGGAGTGCCAAGAACTATCACTTCCGGCAGAGGGTCACTGTTTACCTCCGCTTTCTGGTCAAGTCTCCATCAAGCTTATCATCCTCAGACAGACGGGCAGACTGAGCGGGTAAATCAGATACTCGAAGACATGCTCCGTGCATGTGCTTTGTCCCAAGGACCCAAGTGGGAAGATTGTCTGCCGTATGCTGAATTCTCTTATGACAACAGCTTCCAGACCAGCCTGAAGATGTCACCTTATGAAGCTCTGTATGGCCAGAAGTGCCGCACTCCGCTAAACTGGTCTCAAACCGGAGATAGCCGCATTTTTGGAACTGATTTAATGATGGAGGCTGAAAAGCAAGTCAAGGAGATCCGAGATAGACTGCAGTTGGCTAAGTCTCGACATAAGAGTTATTATGATGCAAAGCACTGTCAGATCAGTTTTGAACCCGGAGAGCATGTGTACCTCCGAGTCACACCCATGAAAGGAGTCAAGAGATTTCAGACTCGCGGAAAATTGGCACCCAAATATATTGGTCCATTCCCAGTTATGTCCAGAGTTGGTACTGTTGCTTATCAGTTGGAATTGCCACCGGAATTGTCAGAAGTGCACAATGTGTTTCATGTCTCACAGCTAAGAAGGTGTATCTCACCACCAGAGAAAAGGACTGATATGGCAGAGATAGAGATTGCTAAGGATTTAACCTATGAGGAGAAACTGTTCATAATCTTGGATGAAACAGAAAGAGTCACTCGTAGTAAAGTGATAAAGTTTTATAAGGTTCAGTGGGAGCACCACACCGAGGAAGAAGCAACTTGGGAAAGAGAGGATTTTTTAAGGGCAGCCTATCCAGAATTGTTTTCCCGAGCAACCGAATCTCGAGGACGAGATTCATCCTAAGTGGGGGAGGTTTGTGACAGCCTGGTTTTGCCCTCTTTCTTTTTCTGGATTTTCTTGCCATTTGATTTTCTTGCGTCAGCTGTGAGCATGCTAGTCAAGTAGTATGTTGCATCTACAACCGTCGGATCAATCCCAGCTCGTAGCATCGTCGAAGGATGCGCTGCACATGGTTCACATGCTACTTAGGTCTCACATCTGGGACACCCCCTCTCCAATTGACCTCGACAACGGAATTTGGCAACCAAAGGCGCTCTCCACTTTATTGAAGATTTTTTACCTCATCTGGGGTGGCCCCTCTCTAGCCTCATTGATGACCCACAAATATATGGGATCAATTGTAGCCTTTTCAATAAGTAAGAGTGTCGAACCCAACGAGGAGCAGAAGGAAATGACAAGTTGTTTTCAGCAAGGTAATGTCTGCAAGTGTTGAAATTGTAAGTAACAGAGTAGTTTGATAGCAAGATAATTTGTAACGAGCAAGTAACAGTGATAGTAACAAAAGTGCAGCAAGATAGCCCAATCCTCTTGAGGCAAAGGACAGGCCAAAACGGTCTCTTATAATAAGCAAAGCGTTCTTGAGGATACACGGGAATTTCATCTAGTCACTTTCATCATGTTGGTTCGATTCGTGTTCGCTACTTTGATAATTTGATATGCGGGTGGACCGGGCTTAGGTGTTGTTCTTACTTGAAAAAACCTCCTACTTATGATTAACCCCCTCGCAAGCATCCGCAACTACAAGAAAAGTATTAAGAATAAATTCTAACCATAGCATTAAACTTTTGGATCCAATCGGTCCCTTACGGAATAGCGCATAAACTAGGGTTTAAGCTTCTATCACTCTCGCAACCCATCATCTAACAACTACTCCACAATGCATTCCCTTAGGCCCAAATATGGTGAAGTGTCATGTAGTCGACGTTCACGTGACACCACTAAGGGAATCACAACATACATACTATCAAAATGTCGAACACATATCAAGTTCACATGATTACTTGCAACACGATTTCTCCCGTGACCTCAAGAACAAAAGTAACTACTCACAAATGATAATCATGCTCAATATCAGAGGGGTATTGAATAGCATATTGGATCTGAACATATAATATTCCACCAAATAAACCATATAGTAGTCAACTACAAGATGTAATCAACACTACTAGTCACCCCCAAGCACCAATCTATAGTTCCGGTACAAAGATTGAACACAAGAGATGAACTAGGGTTTGAGAGGAGATGGTGTTGTTGAAGATGTTGATGGAGATGGCCCTTCCCAAGATGGGAGAGTTGTTGGTGATGATGATGACGATGATTTCCCCCTCCGGGAGGGAAGTTCCCTTGGCGGATTCGCTCCGCCGTAGGGCCAATGTGCTCCTGCCCAAGTTCTGACTCGAGACGGCGGCGCTCCATCCCGAAAGTCCTCTCCTTATTTTTTCTAGGTAAAAATGACTTATATACCAAAAGATGGGCACCGGAGGTGGGCCGGGCTGAGCACAACCGACCAGGGCATGCCTGGGCTCCCTGGCGTGCCCAGGTGGGTTGTGCTCACCAGGTGGCCCCCCTCGGTGGTTATTTGCTCCAGTATTTCTTATTTATTCCATAAAAAATCCTCGTGAAGTTTCAACTTGTTTGTAGTTGTGCAGAATAGGTGGCCTGACGTAGCTTTTCCAGGTCCAGATTTGCAGCTGCCGGAATTCTCGCTCTTTGTGTGTACCTTGCATATTATGAGAGAAAATGCATTAGAATTACTCCAAAAAGCATTATTATGCATAAAAACATCATAAATAACAGTAGGTAAACATGATGCAAAATGGACGTATCAACTCCCCCAAGCTTAGACCTCGCTTGTCCTCAAGCGAAACCGAAATCAAAAAACATGTCCACATGCTTAGAGAGAGAGAGAGAGAGAGAGAGAGGTGTCGATAAAAACAAAATATGAACATAGAAACATCATGTGAATTATTATATCAGCAACAAACTTAAATATAATTTTTTTATCATAGACTTCTCATGAATAAGTAGAAATTCATCACATTATCAAAGTATAAAGCATAAAGTCTATTGGAAACCAACAAACTATGTTCTCAGTCAACTTTGCAACTATAATTCATCATCTTTCCAGGAAGGGTCACATATCAGAGCCTTTAGGCAAGTCCACATACTCAATAATCATATAGTCTTCTATGATTGCTAACACTCACCGTGTACACATGAGCAAAACGTTTCAACCGGACACATAGAAAGATAGGGCTTATAATTTCGCCTCCCAACGTATTCACCTCAAGGGTGATGTCAACAATAATAACTCATGCCACCCATATTCAACTGGACATATGTGCCTAGATCTTTCCTCACCACATGATGCTTGCCAAAGGAGAAAAATAAAAAGGAATAGAGAGAAAAACTTTGACTCTTGCATAAAAGTAAAAGATAGGCCCTTCGCAGAGGGAAGCAGAGGTTGCCATGCGCTTATTTTTTGTATGCTCAACCACTTAGTGCAAAAGAAAACATTATATTGCCCCTTATGCTAGCAACCTTTATTATGCAGTTTGTCGCTTTTATTTCTTTGCTATCACAAGTTCGCACAAAGCTCAATTTTCTCTTACACTAAATGGTCTAACACTTTTAGAAGCAATTTTTATTGCCTTATTGCACCAATGACAACTTACTTGAGGGACCTTGCTCAATCCCTAGGTAGGTATGGTGTACTCTTGAAAATAAGTTTTGGGTTTAACGGTTCTTGGATGCGCAAGTAGTATCTCTACTTGGTGCAGAATTTTTGGCTAGCAAAGATAGGGGCGAGCACCACATGTTGAAGGATCTATGACAATATAACTTCTATGTGAATATGAACAAACATAAATCATTATGTTGTCTTCCTTGTCCAACGTCAACAATTTTGGCATATAATATTTTGATGGGGTCTCACAATCACAAACGATTTCTAGGATAGTGTATTTATATGTGAATCTTCTCTTCCCTTATTAATTATTTCATGAGTTGCATCATTGACCAATGCTATGTTTGTCAATCTCTAATAAAATTTTCTACTTATACTTTTCCTTATGTGGTGTCATCACCTACCATAAGATTAGCATATGATCTTTTTCATTTATTTCCTTTCTTTTTGTTGAAACATGAAAGTAAAGAAAGCAAGACTCAACTAAACTTTATTATATATCTCGCACACGATTACAAGGATAGATCACTAAGCAAACTCTTGAAAAGAAAGGATTGAACTAAAATTTTATTCATCTAAAGCAAAAGATAACTATGGATCAAACTAAAATAAGTAAAGGCAAAAGATAGTGGGGGTGATATGATACCGGGGCACCTCCCCCAAGCTTGGCGGAAGCCAAGGGGAGTGCCCATACCTGATACTCAATTTTCTTTTGGTGATGAAGAAGGAGGTGGTGGTCATGAGGTAGAGGCGATCCTATCCTTCATGATCAAGAGATTCTCCAATCTACGGATGACGCTCCGGAGGGAGATGATGTGCTCTTGATGCAGAATATTCTCACGGGTGAGATATTTAGTTTGCACACGAACCATTTCAATGATCCGAAAGGCTTTGATCTCAGTAGGGGTAAGATGAGCATAGTAAGGTTTAAGGATATATTCTTCTTCTTCCTCAGCAGGCCAGGCCTGCTCAACCACCGGCGCTTGATCTTCGGTAGCCTCCTTGCTCTTGCCCCCTTTTGCGGCTTCTACGGGCTGTTCTCTTTTCAGCTCGATCTTCATCAACCAAGCATCCTCTTCCACGGTGTTGGAGGAAGAAGAAGACATGATGCCTGGCTCAACAGATCTGACCGAAAACAGGAAGAAAAGAAAATAGAAGATTTCTCCGTGATACCGTGGTTAATAGGTTCGGGGGGTATATAAAGATTTTTTTATCTTGGGAAACAAGCAAACGGAAGAAAAACGGAGTCCAGAAGGTACCCGAGGTGGGCACAACCCACCTGGGCGCGCCTGGCACTCCTCACGTTGATATCAATTGATGGGCATCTCCATAGCCCGTTGGTTAGCCGCGTCGGTGTGAGACTTTCTTACTTTTTGTCTTCTTTATATTTACCCCTGTCATCATACTCTATTCCACTCGTAGTGCTATATCCATGGCTTGTGCTCATGTATTGCGTGAGGGTTGAAAAATCTGAAACGCGTTAAAAAGTATGAACCAATTGTCGGCTTGTCATCGGGGTTGTGCATGATAAAACTTTGTGTTAAGAAGACAGAGCATGACAAGACTATATGATTTTGTAGGGATAGCCTTCTTTAGCGTTGATATTTTGAAAGACATGATTGTTTATTGGGATGCCTGAGTATTGATGTCTTTATGTCAAATTATAGACTATTGCTTTGAATCACTTATGTCTAAATATTCATGCCATGATTAGATATATGATCAAGTTTATGCTAGGTAGCATTCCACATCAAAAATTATCTTTTTTATCAGTTACCTGCTCGAGGACGAGCAGGAATTAAGCTCAGGGATGCTGATACGTCTCCATCATATCTATAATTTTTGGTTGTTTCATGCCAATATTATACAACTTTTACATACTTTTGGCAACTTTTTATATGATTTATTGGACTAACTTATTGATTCAGTGCCCAGTGCCAGTTCCTGTTTTTTGAATGTTTTTTGTATCGCAGAAAATCCATATCAAACAAAGTCCAAATGCAATAAAATTTCACGGAGAATTATTTTGGAATATATGTGATTTTTGGGAGTTGGAATCACCGCAAATGGAGGCCCACACAGCCCACAAGACACCAGGGCGCGCTAGAGGCCCCTGGCGCGTGGTGGTGGGTTGTGCCCTCCTCGAACGTTGGCTGGAGCTCTACTTCGGGCGCAAGGAACCTTATATCCGGAAAAAAAATCATGTTAAAATCTTAGCGCAATCGGAGTTACGGATCTCCCGGAATATAAGAAATGGTTTTCGGCAAGATCAAGGGAACGCGAAACAGAAGAGAACAGAGAGGGATATCCAATCTCGGAGGGGCTCCCACCCACCCCCCCCCCCACCGCCATGGAGGCCATGGACCAGAGGGGGAACTCTCCTCCCTTCTAGGGGGAGGCCAAGGAAGAAGAAGAAGGAGGAGGAGGAGGAGGGGGGGCTCTCTCCCCTCGCTTCCGGTGGCGCCGGAGTGCCGCCGGGGCAATGATCGGGACGTCGATCTACATCAACAATCTTGCTACCGTCAACACCAACTTTCTCCCCCTTTATGCAGCGGTGTAACACCCCTTCTCCCTGCTGTAATCTCTACTTAAACATGGTGCTCAACTCCATATATTATTTCCCAATGATATTTGGCTATCCGATGATGTTTGAGTAGATCCGTTTTGTCCTGTGGATTAATCGTGATCTTGGTTGGTATGATTGTATATTTTATTTATGGTGCTGTCCTATGGTGCCCTCCGTTCCAGCGCAAACGCGAGGGCCCCCCGCTGTAGGGTGTTGCAATATGTTCATGGTTCGCTTATGGTGGGTTGCGAGAGTGACAGAAGCTTAAACCTGAGTAAGTGGTGTCGGCGTCCTGGGAACAGGGTCCCCAGACTTGCCTGCCTGCAGCCCATGGCGTGGCTCCGCCAGCGGCCCTGTACGGCCCATCTCCACCAGCAAACACTCAAGACCCTCGCGAGGGGCCGAGCCTCGCGAGGCGGACGACGCAAGACCTCCTCGGGGGCGGCCTCACCAGGCTGGCTCGCGAGGGGCCGAGAGATCAAGGCAAGGGGCACCTCGTGAGGTTCCTGTGAAGCAAGCCATGACGACCAGGGCCAGGCGGGCGCCAACGCGCACAGTGTCCTCGTTTCCTCTTTGGTGCTAAAGAGGCAAGCGCATGCGAGGAGTCCCGAGGCATCAGGCAAAGGTTTCCATATCAGTGCAACGAGACCAAGACCTGCAGGACGGCGGGATGGAGGTCACCGTGGAGCCCAGGACGACGTCACCACCAGAGCCTTTGGCAGGCGAAGACCACCTTTAGTCAGGATAACTTGTACTGGTTGTCTCCCTTCAAATTTGGCCGTTGTGGCATCCCTTCCCGCCAGCATTTGGGAAGAGGACCAGGGCCTCTATAAGTAGGGCTAGCCACCACAGTAGGAGGCGACTGATTCGAGGCCATTCAGATCATCCTCAGCCACACAAACTCACCTAGCACAAGAGCAACTCTCCTCAGGAGGCTGTTCTTCCCTTGTAACTATTCTTCCTCAGCCCAAGAGGCAATCCACCACACCACACTGGAGTAGGGTATTACACCACATCGGTGGCCTGAACCAGTATAAATCTTGTGTCCCTTTGCTCTGCGAGTTCGACGCGCTGAGCCTTGAGATCGCGGTGAGGGAGAGTGCTAGGGGGAGGAGAGATCTTCGTGCGCACGCTAGTGTTCGAACCTCAAGGGTTTTGCCAGAACCCGAAATCCGACATTTGGCGCGCCAGGTAGGGGTGCGCCGAAGCATCTCTTCCATTAGCAGACCCACTAGCACTCTGCAGCGCCGATGTACGGCGAGCCGAGGGCCGACGCCGGCTATTGGGCAGCTTGGCCAGCCTGGGCGGTTTCGTCCGCCCAAGAAGACCTCAACCCCGCGCTCCAGGAGGCACGCGCACCAACAAACGCAGCGGGGCGCAGGCGGCGCGGTCCGACGCCGTCCACCCTTACTCCACGGCACGCGCGGGCCGCCGCAAGGGCCTCAAGCTACGCTGCGGCGACGGCGCCGCACACCCGGCGGGAACAAGCGAACATGAGGGCCGCACTCATAGTGGCGCGGGAGCTGCTGCGATGCCGACTAATGGAGAGTGGCCGAGATGCGCTGCTGGAATGCGTTGCGGAGCTGTTGGACGCCGCAGCCAGGGGTACGCCGCCTTTCTGCTCCTTGCTTACGCCTCAGGTCGCGGCCGGACCGCACGGTGGGCCTCGTCGCGCCCGCGTGCTCCCTGGCGCACCAGGAGGTTTCGTCAGCGTCGACGCGACTAGTGGCGCCGGACACCCAACCGCACCTGTGCCTCCCTCGATGGGCGCAGGCGTGAGCGTTGCCACACACAGTCCCGGCAGGATGCCGCCCTACCATCCTCAGAGCGGCACGCCGGGCCGGGCGACGTGGAGCGCGGGGCACTTCAGCGAGGTTTCCGGGGCGACGGCTCCGGAGGCCTATGTGCCCCGCATGATGGACCAGGAGTACACGCCGGAAGATGACCCCGGCACGTTCCTCGAGCCGGGTTGGGAAGAGGAGACTCTGGAAGTTGAGGCCTTCCAGGAGCTGCCCGGGAACCTCGCCAACCACGCCGACGACAATAGCTACAGGGTACCACTAATCTCTCAGGAGCAGGCTTACGCTAACCATGGGTCGCAACTGAATCAGGTCACAGCGGTGGACGACGGCCCCAGCACGGTAGCCCCCCTTCCACCAGGGGAAGCGCACTGGGGGATGCGTGGGAGGAGCCAGGAGCAAGGCCCCTCCCCATGTCGCACGGAGCAAGGCGTCGCCCGGAGGTAGGTCCTCTGCTGGGGAGGCACTGGCAAGCCTTCCCCCCAGCAGAGGGCCCGTGGTCGCCGAGGGTGCCGCTTGTGTCCCCTTTGCCCCTTGGCATCGTCCTGGTTTCCGGACGCCCCAACGGTGGTCGAGGGTGGCGCAAGGTGGGGCCCTCGTCTGGCGATATGAAGCAAAGCTCACGCCTGTGAAGGTCTCCGCTCATGACACTCTCACGTAATAATGAGTGGGGCTGTACACGCCCCGGAGTCTCCGAAGTGCCGCCCTCAGGCCTCGGGGGCTCCCGCCCACGTCCTAGTGGAAACACCATGCTCCGCGCTGGCCGTCAACACTGTCCCCCAATGACTATGCTCACAGCCAGTGAAAGCACTTAGCTCCGCGCTGGTGGGAAGACAAGAAGACTAGCTAGGTGCCGGATGCGGCCATTTGCTTTTGACCTCTTTTCTGTAGCTCAGATTTGCAGCCTTTGATCTTGAATTTGAAGTTGTATTTTCCATTGGCAATCGTGGGGGATCCTTTCTCGTTTGTGTTGATTTCGTGAGTTTCTCGATTCGCGTTTCGTTTGGGATTTGCGTCCGCTATCTCCCCCCCTCCGAGCACCTCGCGAGCGGGGGCTGGTGGCGGCGCACACGCACTACGCGCGCACCTCGCCATTACTGGCACTCGCTCCTCGCGAGGCCCTCTCGGGTGGACCGGCGGACCCCTCAGGAAACCAAGACCTCACGAGCTCATGAGGGGCTCCCCTCAGAAGGAATGCACATCTGCAGCCGCCAAATCAGTTTGAAGCCCGACCGAACCAAAGTAAGTTACGGCAGCGAACCCGCAAGGGGCTCGCAAGCACACAAGAGCGTGTTTTTTGACCTGGCCTAAGGTGTAAAATGGTAGCCTATTTTACATAAGGGGCTCCCCCTTCCCAAAATGCTCTTACAATGTGAAGGGCCGGACCCAAGCTTTCGCGTGCAGGTTCAAAACAAAGGAGCGCGGGCTCAGTCGGACATGGCGCCCACCTCATCTCCCGAACCGCTCCCGGATAGACTGCTGGAGCCGTCGCCGACGTTATCTTCATCGTCATTAACCACGGCGCCCACGTCTGCCGCAACCACCACCGCGTCGTCGTCAGAAGCAAAGGCCCTAACTAGAGCGTCCACCCAGCGTGCTAGGTTGCCCCGCATGGCCTCAGGCACCGGGGCACTAGCGGCGTCAAAGTCAAAGTCAGGATTGGTGTTCAGGAGATGGCTGAAGATGCGGGAGAATGCGCGCCCGAGAAGGCCTTCGCTCTTTTCGTCCACAAGCTCGCGAGCCCTCTCAGCACGGCTCTCTAGGCGCGTCACAACATCAGTGAAGAAGCGGAGATGGCTGGCGTAATCCTCGGCATGGGGGTGAGGGGCATGCTCATCGCAGATGGTACCAACCACTTGGTTGGCCTTCGTCCTGAGGTCCCGAAGCATGGGAGCGTGCTCGCGCAGTAGCGTCTACCGGCGAAGTGCCTCCTCCCTGCTCTGCTGCGCCAAGGACTCGGCACTGGTAACCCGTTGCTGAAGAGAGAGAAGCTTGGTATGGGCGGAGGCCAGCTCGACCTGCACAGAGGTCAGGGCAGCCGAGGCGGCTTTCTCGCGCTGTTCCGCTTCAACCAGCGCTGACTTGAGGGCAGTGGTCCTGCCCACAGCTTCGGCTTCCACGAGAGTCAGCTTCAGGTCGTACCTGCCAACAAGGACCGCGCGAGCCTCGGCCACCGGCGGTTGACCTCCTCCTGAGCCGGGGCTTCACGCGCACCGACGACATCCTCTGCTTGGGCGATCTGGTGCTCCCTCGTCTCCAACCGCTCGAGCTCGAGGCTGCGCTCCATGGCCTCCAGCAGCAGTGCTTCTTTGCGCCTCAAGATCTCCTCCTCGTCGGACGGTGCACCCTTCATCGACGCTAAGGCGGCTTTGCGTGGCTCCACCTGCTGCTCCAAGGAGGCGTTTAAGGCCTGGAGCTTCCACCTGCGCTCCTCGGCAGTCGCGCGACAACAGTCTGCCTCCCTGGCCTCCTCCAAGGCTCGGGCGTTGGCCTCGCGCGAGGTTGCCAGAGATGCCTCGGCCTTCGCATTTGCGTGCTCACGCTGAAGGCGCCCGAGGTTGATAGACACCTTCAGTTGGTGCCACTCCTCCACCAGCCGGAGACCCTCGGCCTCAAGGCACGCGTCAACATCCACGAGTTCTCCGCCGAGCCGGCTCATCGTGCCCATTGCCTCCTGAAAGAGATCATGGCGGACGACACTCCGCTCGTGCACAAACTTAAGCGCGCAACCGGGTCCGTCCCCCACAGCGGGGGTTGCCGACGGGATCCGAAGCGGCTCACCCCCTTTCAGTAGGGGGCTGGGGGCTGGCGCCTCCCAGGTCGCCCACCGGGCTTCGGCAGGGGCCCGGATGGGTTGAGGCCCATCGCTCGAAGAAGAAGCCAGGATCGAAGTCATCCAGCTGTCGTCCATAACCAAAGGAGGAGCCCTTGGCACACTCACTGCACCCCAGGCGAGGCCACGAAGGAGAGACGACAGAGGCGCGGGCTCAAGGCGCCAGGCTAGCGTGTTTGCCTCTCCGGCCGGCCTCGCGCCTGATGCGGCATGCTGGCTTGGGGCGCTCACGGCCAGCGGGGGATTCGAGGCAGGGGGAGGTTGCTTCCCGGGAGACTTCGCCGCCTTAGCAGAAGGGGCCCTGAGGAGCCATAGTCAGGAGGGGAAGCAGCACTCGAAATCACAAAGATAAGGTACTCACTCGCCTATGGTGATATACTTCCTCTGCTTCAACAGCTGGAAGGAATCACTGTTGCAGCTTGGAGACCCTTTCCTCTTGCGGAGCGCATCGAAGTCCAGACGGAGCCGGCCGAAGCCTTGGACACGGCAGCCAGCGCAGGGCGCGGGTGGTGAGGCGCCCGATGAGACGACCTCGGGAGTGCTGGGCTGAGGGGAGCCCTCGGGCTCCGCCTCATGATGACCTGTTGAGACCTCGGGGGCTTCGGCCTCAGGAGCAGCGGATCGCGTCGCTCCCTCAGCCGTCACCCCAGGGCAATTGTCACGGGATCCTGGGGATGGCACCTCGGGAGCCTCGAGCGGTGTCGACGCCTCAGCACCCGCGCCTCCAGCCTCCAGCGGTGCTCGCCCCCTGCATCCACTCTTGGGGTAAGTTCGGCGCTGGCGGCAAGGAGGGGAGCCACGGAGACAGGGTTCTCGCAGGGCCCTTCAAGGCCGACTGGACGCAGCCCTCATTCATAGAAGGGGGGCATCTACCCCGCGAACTCCACAATGTTTGAGCAGCAGTACAAAACACAACCCTCCTGCGGCATATTGGCTGGCGAGGGGTCGCCCGTCAGGACCTCGAGCACCATTCTTCGCGCCTCGGGTGGAAGCCCCGACTCCTGAAGCCTCATGCGATCTTCGCCGCCAGACAGGGCCCACATCGGCCGAGAATGGCGCTGGAGTGGGGCGACGAGGTGTCGGAGGAACTCCTTCATCACCATGGGTGCAGTCACGCCGAGATCTTTCAGCCTCTTCAACCAGAGCCAGACGAAGGCAAGGCAGGGGTCCGCGAGCTTCTCGTGGCCCCAGCCGGAGCTGGGAATGGCGGGCGCCAAAGGGGGCGAGAGCAGGGGGCTGAGCACACCGACGTCCACAAACACCCACCGTGTCTAAAACTCGCTTGTGGATGGTGGAAGCTCAAAATCAATCCCCGAGCCGCCATCGCAACCACGGCCTGGAAGCACAAGCATCCCGAGCACTGCCGAGGGCTAGCCAGGTGCAGTGAGAAGAAATGGCGCAATAGGGCCACGGAAGGGGGAACGCCCACCATGGCCTCGCATACGAAAGCAAAAACGGCAAGAAGGGAGACTGATTGGGATCCAGCTGCAGCATATGGATCTGATAGTGGGAGAGCACGGCATTGAAGAAGGCGGAGAAGGGAGGAACCAGGCCAGCCCCCAGGGCATCGATGAAGAATTGGACTTCGGTGGCTGTCCTGTCGACGGAGGCGCGGGATGCGGGCCAGGCCGCCGTCCTCCCCCATTCGTTGAAGTCAGCGGCGAGTGCAGGGCGCACCTTGTCCATGGCTTCCTGGTTGAGCACCAACGACCGGCCCACGGCAGGTTCAACGACCGGGGGTGGCCCGGCTGAAGACTGAGACTTCTTCTTCCCCTTCTCCGCTCGCCGGGGTGCCATGGCAACAAGGAGGGCTGAGCTCGGGACAGATTGGAAGAGGAGGTTATTGTTTCGGAAAGGTGGGAGAGTTGGAGGGGCGCGTCACCGGCAATGGGGGAATAACTGTGTAAGTCACGGTGGCGGTCTAGCTAGGCGGATATCAAGGCTGCATGGGGAAGCAGGGCCGCGCACGTCCCATCAATCGCCACGCGTCAACCAAGGCTGCAGGCTATTAAGGCCCGCGGTGCTCCGCACTTGCCCTTTGGCTTCGCCTCGAAGCCAAGTCCGAGCGCACCGTGGGCCCGGGGCTACTGTCGGCATCCTGGGAACGGGGGTCCCCAGACTTGCCTGCCTGCGGCCCACGGCGTGGCTCCGCCAGCGGCCCTGTACGACCCATCTCCACCAGCAAACACTCAGGACCCTCGCGAGGGGCCGAGCCTCGCGAGGCGGACGACGCAAGACCTCCTCGGGGGCGGCCTCACCAGGCTGGCTCGCAAGGGGCCGAGAGATCAAGGCAAAGGGCACCTCACGAGGTTCCTGTGACGCATGCCATGACGACCGGGGCCAGGCGAGCGCCAACGCGCACAATGTCCTCGTTTCCTCTTTGGTGCTAAAGAGGCAAGCGCAGGTGAGGAGTCCCGAGGCATCAGGCAAAGGTTTCCATATCAGTGCAACGAGACCAAGACCAGCAGGACGGCGGGACGGAGGTCACCATGGAGCCCAGGACGGCATCACCACCAGAGCCTTTGGCAGGAGAAGACCACCTTTAGTCAGGATAACTTGTACTGGTTGTCTCCATTCAAATTTGGCCGTTGTGGCATCCCTTCCCGCGAGCATTTGGGAAGAGGACCAGGGCCTCTATAAGTAGGGCTAGCCACCACAGTAGGAGCCGACTGTCCGAGGCCATTCAGATCATCCTCAGCCACACAAACTCACCTAGCACAAGAGCACCTCTCCTCAAGCGGCTGTTCTTCCCTTGTAACTATTCTTCCTCAGCCCAAGAGGCAATCCACCACACATCGATGGCCCGAACCAGTATAAATCTTGTGTCCCTTTGCTCTGCGAGTTCGACGCACTGAGCCTTGAGATCGCGGTGAGGGAGAGTGCTAGGGGGAGGATAGATCTTCGTGCGCACCCGAGTGTTCGAACCTCAAGGGTTTCGCCAGAACCCGAAATACGACAAGTGGGGTATGACGTATGGGAATATACATGACTTGATACTTAATGCTATGGTTGGGTTTCACGACCTTAATGATCTTTAGTAGTTGCGGATGCTTGCTAGAGTTCCAATCATAAGTGCATATGATCCAAGATGAGAAAGTGTGTTAGCTCATGCCTCTCCCTCACATAAAGTTGCAAGAATGATTACCGGTACTTGTTATCGATTGCTGATGTCTACTACGCAACTTTATTCTTGTAGACACGTGTAGGGCCTCCAAGCGCAGAGTTTTGTAGGATAGTAGCAGTTTTCCCTCAAGTGGATGACCTAAGGTTTATCAATCCGTGGGAGGTGTAGGATGAAGATGGTCTCTCTCAAATAACATTGCAACCAAATAATAAAAAGTCTCTTGTGTCCCCAACACACCAAATACAATGGTAATTTGTATAGGTGCACTAGTTCGGTGAATAGATGGTGATAAAAGTGTAATATGGATGGTAGAAATATATTTTTATAATCTGAATAAACGAAAACAGCAAGGTAGCAAATAGTAAACAGGCACAAAAACGGTATTGCAATGCTTGAAAATGAGGCCTAGGGTCCGTACTTTCACTAGTGCAATCTCTCAACAGTGCTAATATAATTGGATCATATAACCGTCCCTCAACGTGCAACGAAGAATCACTCCAAAGTTCCTATCTAGCGGAGAACGTAAGACGAAATTGTTTGTAGGGTACGAAACCACCTCAAAGCTATTCTTTCCTATCAATCTATCCTAGAGTTCGTACTAAAATAACACGAAGCTATTCTTTCCGATTGATCTAACCAACAGTTCATACTAAAATAACACCAAAGCAAATTCAGATTCATAATATTCAATCCAACACAACGAACTTCAAAGAGTGCCCCAAGATTTCTACCGGAGAAATAAAGACAAGAACGTGCATCAACCCCTATGCATAAATTACCCCAATGTCACCTCGGGAATCCGTGAGTTGAGTGCCAAAACATATATCAAGTGAATCAATACGATACCCCATTGTCACCACGAGTATTCATTTGAAAGACATATATCAAGTGCTCTCAAATCCATAAAAGTATTCAATCCGATAAAACGAAATCTCAAAGGGAAATCTCTCAATTCATCACAAGATAGAGAGGGGAAAACACCATATGATCCGACTATATTAACAAAGCCTGCGATACATCAAGATTGTGACATCTCAAGAACACACACAGAGAGAGAGATTAAACATATAGCTATTGGTACAAACCCTCAGCCCTGAGGGTAGACTACTCCCTCCTCATCGTGGTGGCCGCCGGGATGATGAAGATGGCCACCGGTGATCATTTCCCCCTCCAGCGAAGTGCCGGAACGGGGTCTAGATTGGCTTTCGGTGGTTATTTCTAATGGCTTCTCTATTTATAGGATTTTTTGGCTTTGGTTTCACGCGAAGATGGGCATTGAGGTGAGCACAACCCACCGGGGCAAGCCAGGCCCTCCAGGCGCGCCCTGGTGGGTTGTGACCTCCTCGTGGCTCTTCTGGCCCTCCCATAAAGCTTCAGGGGTCTCTTTTGTTCCAAAAAAAATCATCAAAAAGTTCCAGCTCATTTGGAGAACTTCCATTTCTTCACAAAAAACAACACCACGGTAGTTCTGCTAAAAATAGCGTCAGTTCGGGTTAGTTCCATGCAGATCATACCAAAACCATATAAAATTGTTGTAAACATGGCATGAGTACTTCATAAATTATAGATACGTTGGAGACGTATCAGCATCCCCAATCTTAATTCCTACTCGTCCTCGAGTAGGTAAATAATAAAAGAAATAATTTGTGAAGTGTGAATGCTAGCAAAGTGCATAAGTTTGATCAATGATAATTTCAATCACTTTCCTGACAATAATAACATCAACTCTTTCTCATAAAACTTATCATGATAAAGTAGCAATTTAAAACGGAATTTTTGTTGTGGAATGCTACCTATCATATTCATCATATACTCTTTTCTTTTGTAGCATGGACATTTGGACTTGAATGATTCAAAGTAATAGTCTATAATTTGACATGAGGACATCAGTACTCAAGCATATCATCAAGAAACCATGTCTTTCAAAATATCAATGCTAAAATAAGTTATCCCTAGCGCATCATGCTCAATTATTGATCCATTCATGAAACACACTCGCATATTAACTACACCCAATGCTCAAGTACGATCATAGTGCCCCCTAGTTGGTGCTTTATAAGAGAAGATGGAGACTCAAATTAAAAATAAAAATTGCATAAAGTAAAATAAAGGCCCTTCGTGGAGGGAAGTAGGGATTTGTAGAGGTGCCAGAGCTCAAAGCGAAAATTGAGAGATAAAAACATTTTGAGAGGCATACTTTCCCCACCAACGAAAATGACTTAGAGCTCCCAACACTTTCCATGCTAGATATATCATAGGCGGTTCCCAAGTAGAAAATAAAGTTTATTCCCTTTTTCACCATACTTTCACTTTCCATGGATAACCGTATCCACGGGTGCCCTCCATACCAACACTTTCCAAGGAATTTATTATTTGACAACATAAAGTAAATTCATTTTTCATTTCGGGACTAGGCATCCCTAATACCTTTGCCTTACTCTTGTGCAATGACAAGTGAATAAACACTCATCGTGAGAATAACACATCTAGCATGGAAAATATTGGCCACCCCTCACCGCCTCGCGAGCGGTACGAGCACACAAAAGAGAAATTTATTTTGAAAATTAGAGATGGCACATACAAATTTGCTTAGAACGGCAAAAGAATACCGCATATAGGTAGGTATAGTGGACTCTTGTGGCAGAACTTGTTTAAAGGATTTTGGATGCACAAGTAATGATCATACTTAGTGCAAAACGAAGGCTAGCAAAAGATTGAGAAGCGACCAACCAAGAAACGAATAATCTCATAAGCGAGCATTGAGCATAATTAACACCGAATAATGCACCACAAGTAGGATGTAATTTCATTGCATAAATATTGACTTTTGTGATTGCATAGGGAATCACAAACCTTAACACCAATATTTTACTAAAGCATAGTTACTCACCAACATGACTCACACATCACCATCATCATATCTCAAAACTATTACATAGAATCAAGTTTATTTTGTCCAATGATCTTCATAAAAGTTTTTATATGTTGCTTTTGATAAGCTCAAACAAATTTAAGTGAAGAACATGAGCATAAATGTTTTCATTTCTCAAAAACATATAAGTGAAGCATGAGAGAATTTCTTCAAAAATATTAAAGCACATCGTGCTCAGAAAGATATAAGTGAAGCACTAGAGCAAAAGACAAACTACTCCAAAAAGATATAAGTGAAGATCAAGTGAGTAGTTAAGTAAATAGGTAGCTATGTGAGGACTCTGTCTTATTTAAAAACTTTCAGATCTAAGTATGTTATTAAAACAGAAAGAAAAACAAAAAAATGACATTCCAAGAATAGCACACATCATGTGAAGAAGCAAAAACTTAGGATCAACCGATACTAACCAATAATTGTTGATGAAGAAAGGTGGGATGCCTACCGGGGCATCCCCAAGCTTAGATGCTTGAGACTTCTTGAAATATTTTCTTGGGATGCCTTGGGCATCCCTAATCTTGAGCTTTTGTGTCTCCTTAATTCCTTTTATATCACAGTTTTCCTAAATCTTAAAAATTTCATCCACATAAAATTCAACAAGAACTCGTGAGATAAGTTAGTATAAACCAATGCAAAAACTTTATCATTCTATACTGTAGCAAATCACTAAAATTATTATTCAACATTGCATACCAAATGCCTCTGCATATTTAATACCCCTATCCTCAAATAGAATCATTAAACAAGCAAACATATGCAAACAATGCAAACATAATAGCAATCTGCCAAACCAGTACAGTCTGTAAAGAGTGCAAGAGTATCAATACTTATTTAACTCCAAAACTTATGAAAATTTATCACACTGTAGAAAATTTATCAGAGCCTAGTGTGCAGAAACTTTCAACATTTTATCACATTTTGACTTTTCTCGGGAATTTTTGCAACATCGATAAACTTTCTGTTTTGAAACAGCAACATGTAGACTTGCAAAATAAGCGTGGCAAAGGCTATACTTGACATTTTTATTGAAATAAAAGATGCAAAACATTATTCTAAATAACAGCAAGCAAATCCTAACAAAATAACATGACACTCCGAGCAAAACATATATCATGTGACGAATGAAAACATAGCTCCAAGTGAGGTTACCGATAATGTTGGAGACGAAAGAGGGGATGCCTTCCAGGGCATCCCCAAGCTTAGTTGCTTGGATATTCCTTGAATATTACCTTGGGGTGACTTGAGAAAACCCAAGCTTAGGATCTTTTCACTCTGTATTCTCCTCATATCAACATCTCACCCAAAACTTGAAAACTTCAATCACACAAAACTTAACGGAACTTTGTGAGATAGGTTAGTATGATAAAGAGCAAACCATTTCACTTTGGTACTGTCAAAGACAAGATTCATAATTGTTTCCACACAATTCCTACTGTAGCATATCATTTCCACAATTTATATTGAGCAATATAAGCCATAGAAACTACAAAACAAGCAAACTATGCATTGAAAACATAATCTGTCAAAAACAGAATAGTCTGTAGTAATCTGTACTCCAAACATATTTCTACTAATCCAAAAATTCTGAAAAAATAGGACAACCTGGGCAATTTGTCTTGAAAAAAGAATCAGTATTTTATCACCCTTCTGTTAAAAATGAGAATTATTTTCCTGAGCGCAAAAGTTTCTGTTTTTCAGCAAGATCAAATCAACTATCACCATAGACCATCCCAAAGGCTTTACTTGGCACTTTATTGAAACAAAAGCAATAAAACATGATTACTACAGTAGAATAATCATGTGAACACACAAAAACAATAGGTAAAAGTGTTGAGTTGTCTCCCAACAAGCGCTTTTCTTTAGTGCCTTTTAAGCTAGGCATGATGATTTCAATCATGCTCACATAAAAGATAAGATTTGAAACACAAAGAGAGCATCATGAAGCATATGACTAGCACATTTAAGTCTAACCCACTTCCTATGCATAGGGATTTTGTGAGCAAACAACTTATGGGAACAAGAATCAACTAGTATAGGGAGGCAAAACAAGCACAACTTCAAAACGTTCAACTCATAGAGAGGAAACTTGATATTATTGCAATTCCTCCAAGCATAAGTTCCTCCCTCATAATAATTTTTAGTAGCATCATGAAGAAATTCAACAATATAAACATCACATAAAGCATTCTTTTCATGACACAAAAGTATAGAAAACTTATTACTCTCCACATAAGCAAATTTCTTCTCATCAATAGTAGTGGGAGCAAACTCAACAAAATAACTATCATGAGAGTGAAAATTAAAATCATGATGACAAGTTTCATGGTGATCATTATTATTTATAGCATACATGTCATCACCATAATCATCTTAGATAGCAACTTTGTTATCATAGTCAATTGAAGCCTCATCCAAAATGGTGGATTCATCACTAAATAAAGTCATGACCTCTCCAAATCCACTTTCATCATTATAATAATCATAAATAGGAGGCATGCAATCATTATAACAAATTTGCACATCAAATCTTGGGGGACTAAAAAGATCATCTTCATCAAACATAGCATCCCCAAGCTTATGGCTTTGCATATCATTAGCATCATGGATATTCAAAGAATTCATACTAACAACATTGCAACCATGCTCATCATTCAAATATTTTGTGCCAAACATTTTATTGACTTCTTCTTCTAACAATTGAGCACAATTTTCCGAACCATCATTTTCAAGAAAGATATTATAAAGATGATCAATAATATGATGCAACCTCAATTCCATTTTTTTGTAGTTTTCTTTTTATAAACCAAACTAGTGATAAAACAAGCAACTAAAAGATTCAATTGCAAGATCTAAAGATATACCTTCAAGCACTCATCTCCCCGGCAACAGCCCCAGAAAAGAGCTTCGTTGACGGGATGTGAGTGCCGCTTACCTAGCCTCCCCGGCAACGACGCCAGAAAAGAGCTTGATGTCTACTACGCAACTTTATTCTTGTAGACACGTGTTGGGCCTCCAAGCGCAGGGTTTTGTAGGACAGTAGCAATTTTCCCTCAAGTGGATGACCTAAGGTTTATCAATCCGTGTGAGGTGTAGGATGAAGATGGTCTCTCTCAAACAACCCAGCAACCAAATAATAAAAAGTCTCTTGAGTCCCCAAAACACCAAATACAATGGTAATTTGTATAGGTGCACTAGTTCGGCGAAGAGATGGTGATAAAAGTGTAATATGGATGGTAGAAATATATTTTTATAATCTGAATAAATAAAAATAGCAAGGTATAAAATAGAAAACATGCACAAAAACGGTATTGCAATGCTTGAAAATGAGGCCTAGGGTCCGTACTTTCACTAGTGCAATCTCTCAACAGTGCTAATATAATTGATCATATAACCGTCCCTCAACGTGCAATGAAGAATCACTCCAAAGTTCCTATCTAGCAGAGAACATAAGACAAAATTGTTTGTAGGGTACGAAACCACCTCAAAGCTATTCTTTCCGATCAATCTATCATAGAGTTCGTACAAAAATATCACGAAGCTATTCTTTCCGATCGATCTAACCAAGAGTCCGTACTAAAATAACACCAAAGCAAATTCAGATTAATAATATTCAATCCAACACAAAGAACTTCAAAGAGTGCCCCAAGATTCTACCGGAGAAATAAAGACAAGAATGTGCATCAACCCCTATGCATAGATTACCCCAATGTCACCTCAGGAATCCGCGAGTTGAGTGCCAAAACATATATCAAGTGAATCAATACGATACCCCATTGTCACCACAAGTATTCATTTGCAAGACATATATCAAGTGCTCTCAAATACATAAAATTATTCAATCCGATAAAACGAAATCTCAAAGGGAAAACTCAATTCTTCACAAGATAGAGAGGGAAAAACTCCATATGATTCGACTATATTAACAAAGCCCGCGATTCATCAAGATCGTGAAATCTCAAGAACACGAAAGAGAGAGAGAGAGAGAGAGAGAGAGAGAGAGATTAAACACATAGCTACTAGTACAAACCCTCAGACCCGAGGGTGGACTACTCCCTCCTCATCGTGGTGGCCGCCGGGATGATGAAGATGGCCACCGGTGATGATTTCCCCCTCCGGCCGAGTGCCGGAATGGGGTCTAGATTGGTTTTCAGTGGCTATAGAGCCTTGCGGCAACGGAATTTCTCATCTAGGTTATTTCTGATGGTTTCTCTATTTGTAGGAATTTTTGGCGTCGGTTTCACACGAAGATGGGCCTCAAGGTGAGCACAACCCATCGGGGCAAGCCAGGCCCACCAGGCGTGCCCTGGTGGTTTGTGCCCTCCTCGTGGCTCTTCTGGCCCTCCCACGAAGCTTCGGGGGGTCTCTTTTGTTCAAAAAAAATTCATCAAAAAGGTTCAGCTCATTTGGAGAACTTTCATTTCTGCACAAAAAACAACACCACGGTAGTTCTATTGAAAACAACGTCAGTCCGGATTAGTTCCATGCAAATCATACCAAAACCATATAAAATTGTTGTAAACATGGCATGAGTACTTCATAAATTATAGATACGTTGGAGATGTATCAATTGCCTAGGGACAAATAACTTTCTTGTTGACACAAACCCTTTTTCTAAACACCTAACTTTTATTATCTTGCATTGTACTTCTAGTTTTATTCTTGCAAAGTAGTTCTAGCATCACACCTACAAAATAGTTTCATACTTGTTTTGGTAAAGCAAACATCAAGTGTGCCTAGAGTTGTATCGGTGGTCGATAGAACTTGAGGGAATATTTGTTCTACCTTTAGCTCCTCGTTGGGTTCGACACTCTTATTTATCGAAGAAGGCTATAAACGATCCCCTATACTTGTGAGTTATCAGCAAAGCAAGGAACCGATCATAGAGCGATATACCTTCTGATCCACTTCTTTACCATTGGGATCAAGATGAAGTTGACCATTTGTGGGCATGGGTGTTTTCATTGGCTTGACATCTTGCATTTTGAACCTCTTGAGCATGTCTTGAATATAACAAGATTGGTTGATGAAGTTTCCTCCGATCTCAATTGCTTCACTTGAAAACCGAGGAAGAACTTCAACTCTCCCATCATGCTCATAGCAAATTCCTTAGTCATAAGATTCTCAAACTCAATGTTAATAGCATGGTTAGTGGACCCACAGATAATATCATCAACATATATTTGGCAGACAAACAACTCTCCTTTTACCCTCTTTGTGAAGAGAGTGGAATCTATTACCCCAATCTGGAACCTTTTCTCGCTTAGGAACGCCGTAAGGTGATCATACCAAGAACGAGGTGCTTGTTTGAGTCCATAGAGTGCCTTATGGAGTTCATAAATGTGAGAGGGGTGATCGGGGTCTTCAAAACCGGGAGGTTGTTTGACATACACCAACTCCTTAAGAGGACCATTAAGAAATGCACTCTTCACATCCATTTGATATAATTTAAAATCATGATGAGAGGAATCACTACAAAAAAACACTTCCGTGATGATACGTGTTTGTCACAGTAGGTCACGTTTTCTGTCATGCATGTACATCCATGACGATTTTATGACAGAATCAAGATAGTCATACATGTGCTGTCGTAGAAGTGTTCCATGACATTACCAAAATTTTCATCACGGAAGTGTCCACTTCCATGAGGATAA
Source organism: Triticum aestivum (assembly GCF_018294505.1). NCBI lineage: Eukaryota > Viridiplantae > Streptophyta > Magnoliopsida > Poales > Poaceae > Triticum > Triticum aestivum. Next base: position 167,919,208 of record NC_057811.1, on the reverse strand, counting down.
ATGGCGCGTCATGAAAGTGTTTTCGTCAAGGGTGATCGACACGTGGCATCCACCGTAAATGGTCGCCGTTAAGCTATCAGGTCCAGTTTTGGATCCGATAACCCGTTAACAGCTCGGACCAATGTGGCTTTTCCACGTGTAAAATTCTCATTAGCCGGAGGAAACACGTGTTGGATCACCGTTGGGATAGATGTCATCCACTCATTGGACAGGAGGCGCCTATGATAGGTCGACACGTGGCACGGTCCAACAGTGGCCCATTCCGGTGAAAAAGGCCGGCCCAGTAAAAATTAGCAGGTCGGCCCATATAAGGCCTACTTGTGTCAGGTCCATTTAAGCCAGGACCCATACAAGATGTGCCAATTCGGCCCGTCAATGGCCCATTAAAGATTTGACACCATTACAGCCCATCGTTAGTTCGAGCCTGTTAACAGCCCGCTATATATCTGGGCTCAATATCGGCCCGATGTGATTTCGGTCTGTTAACGGCCCATTCATGGGATGGGCCAATTTTCAAGATGTACATCTTTCGGCCTTTTAGCGACCCATTTAAGTGTTGGGCCAATTTCCGGCCCGGTGTGTCTTTCAGCCTGTTGACGGCCCATAAATGAGTTGGGCCATTTGTAGTCGGACCTTAGTTTTGGCCTTTTAGCGACCCATTTAAGTGTTGGGCCAATTCCCGGCCCGGTGTGTCTTTCAGCCTGTTGACGGCCCATAAATGAGTTGGGCCATTTGTAGTCGGACCTGAGTTTTGGCCTTTTAACGGCCCATGCTCTTCATGGTCCAATACCAGCCCGGTTTCTCTTTCGGCCTGCTAAAGGCCCACAACACAGTTGGGCCATTTACAGTATGACCTGACGCTCGGCGTCTTAGCGGCCCATGCTCTTCATGGTCCAGTACGAGCCCGCTGTCTCTTTTGGCTTGCTAAAGGCCCACAGTATAGTTGGGCCATATGTAGCCCGACCTTAGTAAAGGCCTGTTAACGGCCTGTGAAATCAAATGGGCCCACCTGTTGCCCGCTTCGATGTAGGCCTATTAACGACCCGGGAGGTAAGAGGGCCAACCATTAACTTTCGGCCTGGTAATGACCCATTAACTTAATGGGCCCACTAAAGTTCGTACATATCTTTAGGCCCAATTAGATAATTTGAGCCCATTACGATGAGAAATTATGCACAGGACCAAAACCGATAAAGCAAAGGTACGGTATACAGGGGAAAACGTTGCACATCCAGCATATATTACAGGAAATTACATCCACTGGGCAATCAAAGATTGATGGCAGTGCAAATAAATGAACAGAACCTAACGATCTACAACGTCACAATCTGCAACCTCAGCGCGGATGACGCCCATAAGCATGCGGGCAAGTTCTTGCTGCTTTGCTACACTGTCTCTGAGAACATTGATTGTTGTGCACGAATGTGCAGCTATGATTCCTCCACCATTTCCATCATTGCTTCAGCCATTAATTGGTTCACAAACATACATTTTTTCCATTGCATTCGAGACAGAGGAAACTGAACAGATTCAGATGGCGATTTTGGCAGGCTTGTATTATTGATAGTGGAGAGTGTCTCGACCACTGCATCATAACATAGATTAGGAGGGGAACCGAACAGATTAATCATGAGTTATTGCCATATTACCTGACCTAGATTTATTGGAAATAAACAATGGGGTTCCTTGCTGTTTTCAGAGTTTGTCTTCTTATCTTCAGCAGCCCGCACCAAATTAACACACTAGCATTGCTATCATTGGCCAGGTCAGATAATAGGAAAGCAACATTGACACAACGAACGTTTGGGCAACCAGACCACACCAGCCTACACCAAATTAACACAATATGGCACATCTATCATGAGCCAGGTAAGGTAATACGAAAGCAACATTGACACAATGAATGAATGGGCAACCAGAGCAGCACTACAATTCAGTAATGTGCATGATATGAGATAGTTCACTCATGCAGCTCAGTATGCAAAACTACCAGGCAGTTTTCCTTACAAAAATCAACATTGGCGCCTTTAACATTTGCTACAACTGAATTTAGATCAGATAAAGGTTGGATTCACACCGATTAACAAAATACATGCTGATGTAAAAATATAGTGATATACAACAGGTACTTACATCAGCATTGGAGCACAGAGAATTCCCGCAAGATACTTTCCTCGAATACGGTCCCAATGGAGGGAATCTTCTATCGTTTAACCTTATTTTCTAAAAGAGAGATGGGTAAGAAACATGTAGAAAATATGATCAGAATGCTATAAAATTTCATGATGCGAGGATACGCACACGCTTCTTAGGATGGAGTTAACATGTTTTTGCTGGACTGGAGCAGACTAGTTCTTTGGCCACTGGAATTTGCTTATTATCAGTGGGAGTTGGGTTTCTCTGTGCTAGAGCAGTATCTATGAAAACTGGAGTTGGTTTATTATCTCCTGGCGTTTGGATCTTTTGCAAAGACCTGGTTTGTAACCCTTCAGATTCTAACATAGCCGTCTTCCCCTTGCATGCCTTATATAGAATAATGGTGCTTCAATTATAAAACATGCTACAACAAAGATGGAATAGGTACTGAAGAATAGAAAGGCATGACATATTGACATGTATTCCCTCCATCCGGAAATAAATGGATGGGTCTAGGCATATTTCAGTTCTAGATACATCCAGTTTTATCCATTTCTATGACATGTAATCCGGACGGAGGGAGTATGATGTAAGAGCTAGGGATACGATAGGACAACAATGTAAAAAACACTACTTGAATGTAAAACTGTATGCTAGCGGAATACATTACAGAATACTAAGGCAACATATGCGTGTTTGATTGGGAAACTAAGATGGCATTGCAAGAGACCACTAGAACATCACTTCAATGTAAAAAAAGAACATGGTATGGTAGACAGATGAAGTACATACTAATGAATAACAATGCATAAGATATTGAGAAGCATGATGTCCAACTAAGCAGATGGCATTGCGATAGAGTAGAATGACAGTACTTGAATTTGAAAACATGTTTTCATTAATGGAATAGGTACTGAAAAATAGGAAAGCATGCCATATTTACATGCATGATCAGCAGGCGAAGCACAAGGCATTGCAACAGAGTAGATGCACTCCAGGACATTATATGCATGCTGTACCCATATCAAGGGCCAAGTTAGAGCAAGGACCTTATGGGGTGAATAGGATTCATCATCTTTCTGCAAGTCTTGTGAAGAACTGGCTTTACATGTTCCATCATATTGGGTATCATTGACGTCAAGTTTGTTGGCCATTACATTGCTCTCTTAGGTTCTTGTGGATAAATCAGTGTGTGCAATTATATCTGACATGCATGGAAGACAACTAGTAGTTAGATTTATGTAATGATTGCCTGTAGGAGACGACATAAATAGTAGGACTGGGGTTAACTAGCAGCAACAAGTCTCAAAAACTAAAGGGAGAACACAGATGAAAGCTACAGAATATGTATCGTTTGTACTCAAGATTAACTAGATGGCACACAAAAGTATTAAGGAACAACATAGGTTATACTAGAAGTGGTATAATACTATAGTCACCAGCCTGTGGGATAGCATTGGCTGATGGATGATAACTATGGAACAGTGTTACCTAAAGAACAAGTCTCTTAGCTGAACTATGGAACAACGTTAACTCCTGAACAAGACCCATAAGAGATCAGCATGAATATACAGTGAAATGTGATAATCTATTTTCAATGCTTAGATGAATAACAAAGCCATAAATGTTGCACACAAGTAAGATGAGGGTACAACCTATCTGGCCGCCATCCATAGGAGTAAGCATCATGTGCTGACTTGTCGATGGCCCTGCAGTTGTTGTGGCTGTCCATGTCGGGCACGCCCATTCGATGCAGGGAACTATTGAGTGGGGACTATAGCTCCCTTCTGGTGCATGCTTCCCTTGTTGGAGCAGCTGCGGTGAGTCGGAAGACGGTGTGCTGAAGATGCAGAAAATGCATAATGTTAAGAACGACACATCTCTCTGATCTGAAGAAATACCCTAAGAGATCAACAGCAAGGTACAAGAGTGGTCACACGTCTGTTGACTGAAGACTAAATTGGGGTCACACGATTTTATTTTATTTTGGTATTGTCCGATCTACGCCGGATGGCTTGATGGCCGTCTTGTTCCTCCCGGCTGACACTGTTCGGAATCTTCCCCGAAGAGCCAGCGACCACCGGCAGAGCAGCCTGCCTCCACCGTCTGTGGCCCCGACCAAAACCCCGCTCCCCGCCCCACCGCACTGCCATGGTTGCGCCACTCCCGTGCCAATCCACAAAGACTCGCCGTCATCCAGATCTGGCGGCGGCAGTACCTTCAACCCACGCAACTCTAAGATAGCCATCTAAGCACTGCTTCCGCGGCGAACTTGCGCCCCCGCACCCTTACGTTAGACACCAGCCAACCGGCGGCCTAGGAGCTCCGCCGGCTCGAGGGGTGCTGCTTCCCATTGGGAATCGATTGGCCCAGAATAAAAGTTCAAACAACTGACGCCTAAATAAAGTGATTTGAGATGAGGGTGCGACCTATCTGGCAGCCCGGTGAAGTAGGCAGCTCCAACTTCCTAGTTGGTGAGGCCGGCGCGGTTGCGGTGGCCACCGGCGGCAGGGAAGTAGAGATGTCGCAATGGTCGACGGCTACGGGGAAGCAACGCCGGGGCTCTGGACGGGTCCAAAGTTGGAGCCGCTCCGGCGCCATGACCAACGGCGGGGGTGAATCGGCTCCGGTACATTCACGCGGCCGTCGTCGAGGCAGCTCCGGCAGCACGGAGTAAGAGGCACACGGCCCAGTGCATGATGACAAATGGACAGCGCCTCCGGGATTAGAGAGGAGGGCGACTATGAATTTGGTGCGGTGGGGGCGCCATGGAGGAGGGGCTGAGGTTGCGCAGCTCGGGAGAAGGGAGCTTCTGGGGAGAAGGTGATTTGGCGCCCACGAGGTATGAATGGGGAATTGGGAGGGGGAACCATGTCTTACGGACGCATTTGTCTGAAATGTGTGGGGGGTAGTTACAGTTCTACCCCTGCCTTTAGGCTTCTCGGCTTGGGTCTGTGTACTGAGGGTCAGGGATAGTAGAGTAACTTTGCTTCTCCCAAATAGTGGGCGCGAGCGATTTCGAGCGAGGAGGGCGTGTTTTGAAATATACTGGGTGCGAGCGATTTCGGGTGAGGAGGGCGTGTTTTGAAATATACTAGGCGCGAGCGATTTCGGGCGAGGAGGGCGTGTTTTGAAATATAGTGGGCGCGAGAAATTTTGGGCGAGGAGGGCGTGTTTTGAAATATAGTGGGCACGAGCAATTTCGGGCGAGGAGAGCGTGTTTTGAAATAGTGGGCGCGAGCTATTTCGGGCAAGGAGAGGGTGTTTTGCCGACCATGGTTTATGAATTATTCGGCACATGTCATTTCGGCCGAGGAGAAGGCGCGCTTGGATGAAGTTACGGGTGTGTTTGGATGCTTCCCATGCCAGCCCTACCAATCCGCGGGCACGCCAATTTTTTGGCGCACCTTTCAGCCGCCGGCGACTTGCCAAATCATTGGCACAAAATGAACTAGTGAAACTGCATGAGCCATGGCCAGCCAAAATATTGGTCAGGAACCAAACAAATGCGCATGCCCTGGTCAACGACCAATTTTTTGGTTCGGCTGGTGTAGGCTCCGATCCAAACACACCCTACGAACCTACCCTCGATGTACAACTGGCCAATTGATGCATGTCCCACATAGGCCGGTAATTTTGTGTCTCCCATTTATTTGCTCAGGCGAATTCCACCGAGCAAAGGGTGTTTAACGGTTCATTGAAATTTTGGGAGAACGAGCATCCACGTCTACCTTACCAAGTGGATTCAAATCAAATTTTGAAATATTAGCTTGCCACTTCTTTTGTAGATGGAGAGATGATGCTCGGGAGTAATGTGTTTTTACATGCTCATTGCTAGCGGTTTACTATATGACAAATAGTTGACCCACTCAAAAACGGGAATCAAACCCAAAATGAAATATCTGGATTCAATGAAATAGCTCGTTCACTAGGTCAAAATAGTGAACTAAATCCAAAATTGAACACCTCAATCGAGTAGCATGTTGTATAGTATTATAGTACTCCATGAACATGTTGATAGTCAAATTAATGAACTTGTTTGATATACGCATATCTCCGTTCATGTGTGGATTGCAGATAACATGTTCTCCAATTTAAATATTTGAATGCAAGTTTATATCGAAACATGGTTTATATCAGTCTTTGATGCATAAAACGCGACCTCCCCCTCTCCCGGACTCTTGCTCTCTCTCTCTCTCTCTCTCTCTCTCTCTCTCTCTCTCTTTCTCTCTCTCTCTCTCGCCGACAATCTTCAATTCTGTCGCACGCATCCAACACACAAACCTTGTTGGTCCCTCTCCCTCTCTCTCTGTCTCTGTCTCTCTCTCTCTCTCTCTCTCTTTGTGTGTGGGGGGGGGTCTTTCTAGTTCACATGCATATATACTCCATCTATAGGTCTCTCTCGCACACTATGTATGATTCTCTAGTCCAAGCTAAATATCTTGGGTGCACTCATCGTACGCACACAAATTCCTTGGCTCGTTGCCCATAACTCCCTCACGCACCACTCTATCGTCTCGGAGCTCTTCCCTCTCTCTCTCTCAAACTCTCCATCTACCTGGGTCACACATACACATGCATATCTCACTCGCACTCGATAGGCCCATCTAAAACTTTATCTCTCCCCTCGTTCTCTCTCCATCTCACACGCACACACACACAATCTCATGCCTAGCCAAGTATGATGGTCTCTCACTCAAATGTAGGCACACGCAGTCCCCCCCTATATGTATATGACTAGCTAATCTTAGTCTCCATCAAAAACATGTGCATGGTCTATCTCGATTTTTCTCCGGGCATCTTTCTATCTCGCACGCACCTCCCTCGATCTCCCACCCATATAGTCCCCTCACGATCTCGAGGGGATCTCTCTATCACAAACACACCCTCTCTCCCTCCCCATGCGTCCATGTTCTCCATGTGTCCCTCTCGACCTTTGTTCCTTGTTGGCCAGACCTCTATTGGACATGTGCTATAGGGGTGTCTCTCTCCGTTGCAAACAATCACGCACTAGCTATCTTCGTGTATCTCCTCACCTCGCTTTTCTATCTCGGAGATGCATGCGTGATATGTTTGCATAAGAAAAGGAAAAACACACACTCTCTCTCTCTAATTTATCGTTTGTTGTCCCTTTCTCTTTCACACACATATTCTTTTTGCACACTCACTCATTCTCCTTCACACACACTTGATCTCTCTCGACTTAGGCACTCTCTTTGGTCCATAGCATATAGATTTATTGAAAAGTCAAACATCACAAAGTTTGACCATGTACGTGGAGAAAAACATTTACATCTAGAACGGCAAACATATACCATTAGATTCATCATGAGATGTAGTTTCATATGATATATCTTTGGTATTGTAGATATAAATAACATTTGCGTAAACCTGATCCATGTTTCCAAAGTTCGACTTCTAAAAAAATTTACATGCACTGCATTATCGAGCGGATGGAATATCTCTTTCCCCCTCTCAGCTATCTGATGCACCACTCAGCCTTATCGGGGCTCCTCTATCTCTCTAAAACTTTATATCTCCCTGGTTCACACATACACATGTCTCGCTCGCGCTACATATAGACCCATCCAACACTCTCCGCCCTTGTTCTCTCTCTATGTGACACGCACCCCCTAAGTACCATAATCCCTCACTCCATCATAGGCGCACACACGCCCCCCCTAAGTATGATTATCTCTCACCAGCCATCAGGAACACACGTATTGTCTCCTTCCATCCATACATCTATCTCGCTATCTCTCGGGGCATATTCTATCCCGCACACACCTTGTCACTCGATCTCCCACCCATGTAGTCCCATCACGATCTCCAGGGGATCTCTCTATCACAAACATACACTCTCTCCTCCCCATGTCTGCATTTTCTCCGTACGTCTCTCTCAACCTCTCTCCCTTGCTTGTCAGACCCTTGTTGGCCACGTGCTAGGGGTCTTTCTCTCTCAGTTGCAAACAACCACACACTATCTCCTCACCTTGCTTCCGTTGTCGAAGATGCATGTGTGATATGTTTGCATAAGACACACACGCCTTTTCTCTACTTTTATCGTGTGTTGTCCATGTCTCTTTCACACACGCACACACACTTTTTTCACTCACTCTTTCTATTTCACACACCCACACTTTCTCTCTCTCTCTCTAGTTAGGGACTCTCTCACGTCCATAAGCATATGGATGTTTTGAAAAGTCAAACCTCAGAAAAGTTTGACCAGGTATATGCGGAGAAAAACATTTACATCTGGAACGATCATTAGATTCATCACAACATGTACTTACTTCATACTATCATTTATCTTTGGTATTGTATATATAAGTAATTTCTTTATAAACTTGGTCAAAGTTTCAAAAGTTTGACTTAAAAAAAATGTTGGCACTACATTATCGAATGGAGGGAGTAGCTCTTTCTCTCTCTCTGCTATCTCTCACGGGCCTCCCTTCTCACTCAAACTCTCTATACCGACGGATTATACGCTCACCGTGTCAGCGTATAGCTCTGTATATTGTTTAGTTGACCGGTCAACTAGTCCACATGATGCCTTGTTAGCTCGTGTTCTCTATCTTCGTGTGCTGGCCCATGTGGCAGTGGGTGAAAATAAGTAAACTAGAAGCCCATCTGACACGCGGTGAAGTAAACAAAGTTGAAACCACTCGGGGTAGCACCCCGCACGCTAGTAAATTGAGGGCACATTGAGGACACACTTCTTCCGCGTGAAGGATGCACTCGCGCACAATTCACCACTGCGCGACGACATGCACAGAAGGATGCACTCGCGCACACCCAGCAGGCCAGCACACAACACAGACCAGCACACGTGTACACCGGCGTCGCCGCCGGTTGAGATGGATGGCGAGGCAGCCAACAAGCTGAGGCGGCTCGAGCCAAAACTGCATCCGGCGAGGCTAGACTTCATCAACAGCCTCCCGGACGACATGCTGCTCGTCATCATCGGCCTCCTCCCCACCAAATCTGCCGTGCGGACCGCCCTGCTCTCCCAGTGGTGGCGCCCCCTCTGGCGCCGTGTCCCCCTCAACCTCACCGTCGATAGCTCCCTCTGTGACGGGGATTGCAAACGCATGGCCGCAGTCTCGAAGATCCTTTCATCACACCCTGGGCCAGCCAAACGCCTGGACATCCGCATGTTCAGTACCAACTGCAAGGTCCAAGCCAAGTTCGACGAGTGGTTCTTATCCCCCGCCCTAGATCAGCTCGAGTAGCTCAGCTTTGAAGCTGGACGATGTCGCTCTCTGCCGCCGTCCGCGCTCCGCCTCGCGCCAACGCTGCGCCGCGCCAGCTTCAGCTCCTGCTATCTTCCCCAGATTAATGCCGCGCCCGCCCTTCTTCTCCCTCAACTCAAGCAGCTCGACCTCTTCGACGTTGGCATCTCGAAGCAGGCTATGGAGCACCTGCTCCGCAGATGTACTGCGCTCGAGTACCTTCGTCTTGAGCAGATCCACGGGTTCATTAGCCTCCACATCGCCTCGACGGATCTCCGATGGATTTTTGTGTCTTGCTGGCCCCGCAACAAGACATCAATTGGGAAGAGATCACTCCAGCTGTTCCACGTTATGGTCATTGAGAATGCACCTTTCCTTGAGAGATTGCTTGTATCTGATCTAGAAGGTCCAACAAAAATCAGGGTCATTGACGCGCCGAAATTGACAGCATTGGTGTACTTGTCTGTCAAATTCTCCGAACTCTTTATTGGATCCGTAATCGTTCAGGTATAGCACTCATCTTCTTCTCTGTCTTCTTGAAATTCAGAATTTTAAATTTCTTCTTGATGTATTTACGACCGTCTTCCAGAAAATGATTCCCACAAGCTTGACCCAGTCTATGCGCACAGTGAAGATCTTGGCAATAAAATCTATCGGCCCCTATCTGGATCAAGTTGTTGGATTCCTTACATGCTTTCTGTGCACGGAGAAGCTACTCATCGAGGTGAAACTTCTTTCCTATTAGTAAATGGTAATCACAACGTAGCTCAATTTTTTCGTAATTTTCCCAAATTACGATGACAAGTGTAGTGTTCAAAATTGCATCTACGCACTGCACCGAAAGAAATGTTTTTAGTATTTTTTTCTCACGTGATCACCTGCATCGTTTTTTTGTTGTACTACTATAGTAGCCTAGGCTAATCATAGTGGAAAGTAACTTAGACTAGTAACTCTATGGTTACCCTAAGAGCAAGTACTATCTTCGTCCTGGTTTACTCTTCCTATTTTGTAGTATCAAAATTTGACCATAGATTTAACTGACAAAATGTTAATGCATGTCACTAAAAATTATATCGCTGGATTTGTAGTTGAACATAATTTCAAATGGTATAATTAACTCATGCAATGAAAAAACACTTGCGTGGGAGCGAGAGAGGACTGAGGAAATAAAAAACACTTGTTTGGGAGAGTGAGAGGCTGGTGTAGTTGGTTTGATTGATTTGTTTATACATATGGGTCTGTGTGCACAATGGTGCCAACTCTCTCACATCGCGAGAGCGGTGCCAAAATCTTTTGATTTGACATCGATGCATATTATGTGGCATACTTTTGAGAAATATGGCATCGGCCACATAGTGGAAGGCAACAAATGCCCAAGCTCTTCACGTGCTCCTAGGTAAATGAGAGGAAAGAGGAAGAGAGAGAGAGAGTGACATAATATCACTAGCCAGCCAACCTTATCGTATGAGCAAATGATATTGGTACCTCTTGATGACACGGCAATCTTATACGGCCAGCTGCTCTAATATGTTCTCTTCTTTTGCAGATAAAAAAAGACCCAAAAGTGAAAAATGTGCTGCACCATAACAATCTCATCGAATGCCTTGATCTCCATCTTACAGAAATTGATTTGATCGACTACCGAGGCAGCACATCTAAGACTAAATTGGCCAGGTTCTTTGTTCTGGAGGCAAGTGTGCTCAAGGTAATGAGGTTTGGCGTTCTCTGGCGCAACAATGAATGGCGTGCTGATCACCGCAAGCGTCTAAGCCTAAATGACAAAGTCTCCGCAGAAGCTGAATTTGTTTTTGAAACATCAAGTGGCCAGAGACTCGAAAATTTATTTACCCATTAGTGACTTGTCAGGTCGGTGGATTTTAGTTTGTACGATAATGCTGCATCCACCTAAAGTAACGAAAGTTCTTACGTGAACTTCCTACTAATTCCCTCTTCGTAGGTGCAGTATTACTCCTAACATTTGTAATAACAGTTTGAAACTTGTAATATTGCCATGTCCTATTCCTGTGTTTTCAAAATCCTGTGAATCAAAGAGGTCCTGAGTTGGTAATGATGTTGTGCCTGCCATCTTTCACCAATAGCCGTCGGATCTAGATCGGACGCATACAAACCAAAGTTTTCCAGTTTTGCAAAAAGATGCATGCACTTGTTCCCTATTTACAAACAACTCCTTGTCTCTCACTATCAGCCTTATCTCCTCCCCACCACATCTGGAAGGCCATGGAAAAATCTGGCGCAATGGCCGCTGCTGGCACCGTCCACCCCCAATCTTGGTGTTTCGTGCAATGCACGAGCATCTACGTACGGGAAATTATGTCGAACACGGCTAGTTGTAAGCAGGCTAGCTCTACAGCCATGATGATAATGACTGCAGACGGTGAGGATGACTATGGTATGCCGAACACGGCACCTATACTCAGGTGTCATCTCCGGCATAGGGTCTTGTCACTTCACTGTGAGGAGCAACACGTAATAATTTGACCAACGGGTAGTACAGTGCTACTAGTACATTGGTAGTACTACTACTAGTACTAGCACCACCGTCTGGATTTAGTATTACTACCACGTCCATCTGGATTTAGTATTTGACTAGCAATATCTAATAATGCATGTCACAAAAAATGTACTACTCCCTCTGTAAATAAATACATGGTGTATTGTTTTATTCCTATCGGCAAGAGAACTTAATGTCTTTTTGCTAATTAATAGGATTACATGCAATGAACTAACCACTTCATGTCATGTTTGGTAGTCTCAAGTCATTGAAAGCATGCATGGCCCACATCTCTCATTGGTTGATATGTCACAAAATAAGAAATGAGGAGGGAGTTAATGTACCGTGCCTAAGTGTTTTGGGATTACACAACATTTTTGGTTACATGAATTAACATTTTATTAGTTAAATCAAAGGTCAAAACTTGGCGCAAAATGTGGGGACCAATAAACCAGTAAACATCAAAGTTCTCTCGTTTGGCCCCAACTAGAGGTCCGGTGAGATGACTATACTGCACCGACACAGAGGGGGGCGCAGCTTCATTGACTTACTGCACCTGCCTTTGGTTGTATGACACGTGGGCCCAACAGGTGGTTGGCCCACCTGTCATACAGCCAAAGGCAGGTGCAGTAGAGGGCCGAGGAGTAGATGGCCAACACGCACGTGAATTCAACGCAGTCTGCACTTCTCATATAAAGGCTCCCTAACGGTCCAATCTACAAAATCCTACGCACCTACGCACCCTAACCAAGGGCAAGAGTGATCACTCGAATTGCAAGATCAGTTGACTAGAAGCTAGACCCATGGAGGCGATGAGCGCGAGCATCAGTCGGCTGTGCCAGATGGTCCACGACACCGGCCTGCGGCCCGGCACCGAGGAACGTCTCCAGGTCATGCTTGAGGCCGCCAGGGCGAGGGGCCGCTTGGACGACAACTTCTTCTCCTTATTCGACGAGGTCCTTGTCGGCTTCCTCAACAAGTTCATTGTCGTCAAGAAGCTCGCGGACGACCTTGACGTACGCCTCCAGCCCACGCGCCCAGGCTCTGCGATGCCCGGCACCCTCAACGGCCCCTATGGTGACAACCTCTTCAATGCACTGGTGGCCTTGCGACTGCCCGCCGTCGTGCCGGAGAATGTCCACCTCGAGGTCACGCTAGCCGCGCAGCGCCTGGCACAGCAAGACACCATCGACATAATCACCCACGTCTACGTGCAAATCGTCCACAAGGACTACTACATGCAAGAGAAGGACGATAGGACGCTGGCCCTCTTGGAGCACAGGGCAACCTTGGACGACATTGTTCAGAAGCACGTTGAGCTCGCCGCCAACGCCGCTGCTCCTCACACGTCGGTTGGTGACCCGGCGGACTAGGGCGTGAGGATGTCGTTGATGGATCCGTATATATCTTTATCTTTCCGTCAAATCCATGTAGTAGTATATGGTACTATACCTAGTAATTATCTTACCTTTCACATCAACTTCATAATTTTCGTACATACTCCATGCATGAACCGCGCCAGAACCAAACTTCTCATTACTCTAGGGAAAATTGTTATTTCTATCTATCGGTCGTGCCATGGAGCAGAACCAAATTTTACAAGTTACAAGTTCAAAAGGAAAAGCCTGCCGTGTTCGCGTTGCACCCCCACACGGTTGGTCCGGCACGCCGCTCAAGTGGGAATGTGTGCTGTGTTGCATTTTCACTTAGAAGTGGGACCGCAGTTGAGCAAACCGACTATCGGCAAACCCCCACCCCGCCCACCGTGCGATGGCTGAGAAAACAGGAGGGAGAACAGATGGATGTAGCATAGACTCCAAGAAAATTGGTGTCGGATGGGACTCGTGTGGGTGGCGTGTGCTGTACTGCTAGACGTGAATGCTAGTTATGGCCCATGCCACCCCACTATATCGAGCCTATTTTCAGGTGCTGGTTACGTAGAACAAATTTCCAGGAGTCCATGCTCAGCCCTCCTCTATCTCTCTTCTTAGCCAGCCAACAAACGCGCGGAGCCCATCGTCTGTTTGCTCACATGCGGTCCCACATGTCAGTGAAAACGCAAGAGGACCCACTGAACCTGCACATCTTTCACCTCGACGTGCTGGTGATGAAAAAAAATCCAATAAAGATCTTCGGTGGCCGCTTTTGGAGTTACTCAAGAGTAGTAAGATTCTATTTACAGTTTAACCCAAGATGCACATCATGTGGCTTCAACTACCACTCCATTTTCTTGCATGACACGACCTGGATGCTGGATGTCCCACGTGTCGGTAAAAGGAGGAAGAACTCGACCAAATCTTCTCCACATTTAGACCGGAGGAGTAGGAAACACGGCAAGCCCTGTGCCTACATCATACTACGTACAAGCCCACCTCACGCAGTCACGCTATCACCATATTTCTCGGCCTCCGTGCGACACCTAGCTCTAGTTGATCTAACTAGAACTAACTATTGGTTGGCTCTATGTGATGTGACAACTTCATACTACTACAGATGCTGGCTATACTACTACGGCACTAACACTCCAAGAAGTGAGTCGAAAACCATTTATAAATTTAGTTTATGACATGCATATGCAAATGTACCATTCATTACATACAACAAGTCATCAACACACAACGACAACGAGGATACATGTTGGATTATAGATTAGTTCCAACAAAACATTCTAGTAAATACTAAAGTTTTCATCACACAACAAATAACAAGCAATGAAATGAACTTCAGCTCAACCACTCCTCGGCGTTGGAAACACTTGCTTTGAACCAGAAGAGTTTGTCTCAGAAGGGCCAGCTACTGTCAGTCTCGAGACCAACGCAAGACTGATCATCCAGGCTGAAGCAGCCTATTTCATGACCCATATTGTGATAGCCACGGTAGGGAAGCATAGCAATGTCTGAGGTATAGATACAATTGCTTCTCACCATGATTGGATAGTTTTGTCCAAGGAAGAGCGAGTTTCCTCCAAGAGTATCAATACTAAACCAGGGAGAAGGTGTTGGCGCTAGCACAGTAGTATCCATCCCGAATACCCTGCAACGGATGTTGGAATAGGTCCGTAGAGTGCGACCATGGGAGACAACACTTGCTTCCTTAGTCACATCAGCGGTGCCCTGTATACAGACAAGAAGAGGTGATCCATCGGAATAAGTTGCCAGGCGCCACTGAGTATATCGGTCCTCATGCTCGTGATCATCATCATCGTCATCTCCCCTTGGTTATAAAAAATTTCAAGTATAGGTGGTGGAATGTTCACAGGAGCTTGGAAACACAAGAAGGTTAAGTAGTAAAGGGAAACTAGCTAACCCGCATGCATGTGGATGAAAAAATTATAATTACGGTGGAAGACAAACGTACCGAAAGCATAAGGATTCGATGCAAAAATAGTGCCATGAGTGGTGGCAGCAAACACAAGACCCTCGTATTGAATTGCATCACAGTACTCATCCTTGTATAGAAACTGATTTTTGAGCAATATCCATCCAGTCGAACTATGAAGGAAGGAAACAAGCTTGTCGAAGATAGCAACAACTACATATTCCATTATATCCCAAGAGCGGTCGGGAACTTGAAAAATTGCTATCTTCTGTAGACGACAGTCACCATGGTTGTAGTTGAACGTACGGTCATAATCGGTGTGCTCAACCTCTGGGCAGTCTGAGATTTTTGGAAGTGGAACCCGGTGACGAGTGTACACATCCACAAGTTCCCACTCACAGTTGGACCCAGTATAAACAACCCAATCTCCATTTGCGCCTGCCCAAGCCTTACCCTCAAGCGATGGCATCTTAACTTCACACGTATCATTATCAAGCGGCACCAACTTGCACAAGGCGAGGCCTTCGTCGTCCGCGCACTAGTGAGTAGGGTCACGGTGAAGAAGATAGGGGAGATCAAACTGGTCCTGGACCCTTGGGTTCCTTGTAATGATGTTATTAGTTGAGTCAAGAATGGTCTTGAACCAACCTGCCATGCTAGTCGAGGTGATGACGTTGCAGCGATCAATGAGTTCCTCCACCACGTCATCATTCAGATCGGGGCAAGAATAACGGGGTCGTTTCCGGCCTGTTCCCTCCATGAAGAAGATGATCGAACAATGGCAGAAGGAAGGGTGAAGGCAAATGGAGGAGGGAGGAAGAGCGTGCGAAAGCAGTTCCAAATCAAGAGGGAAAGGCGAAGAGTCGGTGGACGGTTGCCATGGTACACGAAGAGGCGCCCCAGCCTACATAGACGTCTGTTCGTAAATTGTACAAAAGGACTCGCCGTCATCTCACTGACATGTGGGAACGGGACCACATGTCAATGAAGAGGCTAGTGGGGAGCGGACGGTTTCCACAGAGGTCACACACTGACGACAAGGCCATCCTGTCAGACCTAGCGCCCGCGCAGGATGGCTTCCGTCCCCCACACGAGCTAAGCCACTTCGCATCCCCACACGGTTGGCCCGCCACGCTGCTAGGCCAACTCCAGCGCATGCAGCTCGGACGCACGCTCACTCAGCCCCCTTTCCCTCGACGCCCCGGAGCTACCCAACCACGGCTACGTGTTTTGTGCACCCGGCGGCCAGATTTGGAGCGGATCCGGTCGGGCTTGAGCTCTCCCGACTGTGGGAGGCTGCGCTGCGCCATGGACTGGCCGGGCATCGGGCCGGAAGGCCCCGGCAAGGCCGCATGCAGGTGCTGACTCCTCCTCTAGCCGCTCGGATCTACACCGTCGGTGGTCCGCCGGCAGATACATGAATGGCGGTCGGCCGGGCTCAGTGCTGGCCCAAAAGCTCGTCGGCGCACCGTTGCCACTCATTACATGCGACGACTACCCAAAGTAGGTCTTGCGCCACGTTTCTACAACGTCGGAACATCCCGGATGGGTGTTCATCAAGTGCTCAACCGATGGGGTATGTGCTAGTTTAGCTTCAGTTGTGCTCTCGGATTAGACTAGTTGTGCTAACCTAAAATTTTATTGTGTAGAATGGATGCAAGTTTTGGTATTGGGCAGAAGATTACATCAATATATTGATAGAGCGCAATTTAGTAGATGTTCTAGCACTTTTAGCTAGCATAGAGGCTAGAGATGAGACTAGTGCACTTGTTGATAGAATAGAGGCTAGACATGAGACTAGATGCGAGGAAGCAACATCTACTTCTTTGCACTCGAAGAAGAAAGAAGCACGCAAGATCGAGCCTCCGTAGATCAACAATGAATGCATCGAGAAGGCACTAATCCAACTTATAGGAGCAGTTATGGAAGTTGGATATCTTCTAAAATGTATTCTCCTGGTTCTTGTTTTCATTGGTCTTGCTTTTCTAGTCAAATTTTGGTGATGTATTTCCATGTACCAAAAATCAATGATGAAAAAAACATATGTGTTTGCAAAGAAAAATGTACGCGGCCGGGATGCGTCCGCGCGTTGGGCGCACGGCCACCGCATCCGAGAAATGGCCCGGACACAACCCCATTGCCCTACCCAAACGGACATAATCCGGGCAAAACAGAGGTCCGTTTGGGATCGTGCGTTGGAGTTGGTCTTACAAGTGGGACCGCAGTTGAGGGAACCGACTATCGGCAAACCCCCACCTCTCCCGCCGCGCGATGGCTGAGTTAGAGAAACGACGAGGTTGAAGAGATGGCTGTAGCACAGACTCCAAGAAATATGGTGTCAGATGGAAGTCGTGCTGGTGGCGTGTGCCGTACTCCTGTACGTGAATGCTTGTTCTGGCCCATGCTACCCTACTATATAGTACGTAGTATCGAGGATTCGAGGTGCTGGTTACATACAGCGAACACATTAACATATGGCCCACCTCACACTGTGGCCAAATTTCCCGGAGTCTGTGCTAGGTTAAAAAGCGTTCTTTGTGAGGGTGGGTGGCTGGTCTCAAGTTTAAAACTTGTTGTATTACATATACATAGACGTAGAGATAGTGCAGCGGTTTTGAAAGTTTGAACCCAAACATCAAAATATATGCTGGACTCATGCGAGGACCTAGGATGATGGGATTCTTAGCTACAGTAAAAACACCCGCCCGACGCGCGAAGCATGTGAAGCTAGTATAAATAGTAATACTATTGTTGATTGGCCTCATCCGATAACCTGTTGCAATGCACGTACAATTATGTATTCAGAAAAAAATTGCCTCGTCGCAGCACCCACTCAGAGAAGCGACTTGAAAGCCATTCATAAATTTAGTAAGTTTATCACAGGCATATCATTTTATTACATACAACAGGTCATCAACCCACAACGACAACGAGGACACATTATAAATACTAAAGTTTTCATCACACAACAAATAACAAGCAATGAAATGAACTTCAGCTCAACCACTCGTCGGCGTTGGAAACGCTTGCTTTGAACCAGAAGTGATTCTCTCGGAAGGGGCAGCTACTGTCAATCTCGAGACCAACGCAGGACTGATCATCCAGGCTGAAGCGGCCTATGTCGGGACGCATATTGTGATAGCCACGGTAGGGAACCATAGCAATGTCCGAGGTATAGATACAGTTGCTTCTCATAAATGGTAGTAACGTTGTGTCAACAGCAGCTGGATCGCCTTTCACCATGATTGGATAGTTTTGTCCAAGGAAGAGCGAGTTTCTTCCACGAGTATCAATACTAAACCAGGGAGAAGGTGTTGGCGCTAGCACAATAGTATCCATCCCGAATACCCTGCAACGGATGTTGGAATAGGTCCGGAGAGTGCGACCATGGGAGACAACACCTGCTTCCTTAGTAACATCAGTGGTGCCATGTATACAGAGAAGAAGAGGTGATCCATTGGAATAAGTTGCCAGGCGCCACTGAGTATATGGGTCCCCATGCTCGTGATCATCATCATTGTGATCTCCCCCTTGGTTATAAATTTTTTCAAATATAGGTGGTGGAATATTCACAGGACCTTGGAAAGACAAGAAGGTTAATTAGTAAATGGAAACTAGCTAACCCGCATGCATGTGGATGAAACAATTATAATTACGGTGGAAGACAAACGTACCAAAAGCATAAGGATTCAATTCAAAAACAGTGCCACGAGTGGTGGCAGCAAACACAAGACCCTCGTATTGAATTGCATCACAGTACTGATCATCCGTGTATAGAAACTGATTTTTGAGCAATATCCATCGAGTCGAACCATGAAGGACGGCAACAAGCTTGTCGAAGATAGCGACAACACAAGCATTCCTATAACCCCAAGAGCGATCGGGAACTCGACAAATTGCTATCTTCCGTAGACGACAGTCACCATGATTGTAGTTGAACGTACGTAGAATACCGGTGTGCTCAACCTCTAGGCAGTCTGAGATTTTTGGAAGTGGAACCCGGTGACGAGTGTACACATTCACAAGTTCCCACTCACAGTTGTACCCAATATAAACAACTCAATCTCCATTTGCACCTGCCCAAGCCTTACTCTCAAGCGATGGCATCTTAACATCACACATATCATTATCAATCGGCATCAACTTGCACAAGGCGAGGCCTGCGTTGTCTGCGTGCCAGTGACCAGGGTCACGGTGAAGAAGATAGGGGAGATCAAACCACTCTCGGACCCTTGGGTTCCTTGTAATGATGTTATTAGTTGAGTCGAGAATGGTCTTGAACGAACCTGCCATGCTAGCCGAGGTGATGACGTCGCACCGATCAATGAGTTCCTCCACCACGTCATTATTCAGATCGGGGCAAGAATAACGGGGTCGTTTCCTGCCTGTTCCCTCCATGGAGAAGACGATCGAACAATGGCAGAAGGAAGGGTGAAGGCAAATGGAGGAGGGAGGAAGAGCGTGCGACATTAGTTCCAAATCGAGTCGGTGGACGGTTGCCACGGTACACGAAGAGGCGCCCCGGCCTACATAGACGTCCGTTCGAAAATTGTACAAAAGGACCCGCCGTCGTCTCACTGACATGTGGGAACGGGACCACATGTCAACAAAACATGGTGTGTAAGTTCTCATGCAAAATGCGATCTGGCTGCGTTGGCCCGAGGTGCCGCATTAGTTATCGACCTTTATTTTTTTAATGGCATGCCGTTCAGTTTTGAAGCATGACTAACTGGTACTGTATGTAGAGAAAATATAAACTACTCTACCACTACTCCACCTCTAGTACTAGTAGTATAAAAAAGATATATAGGCTGGAGCTTCAGCGCTTTCTTGCTAAGGGCTGCCCAGTTGCTTCTCACACTATCACCCTCTCTCCAGATCTAAAAAAGACGGCCTCTCTCTCCCTCCTCACCGGTGGTCACAGATCCGCCGGGGAAGAAAAGGATGTGCAGCGTTGCCGCACTCATCATCGGCGAGCGAGGTCACGCACTGACGACAAGGCCATCCTCTCAGACCTAGCGCCCGCGCGGGATGGCCTCTGTCCCCAAGCTCGCTGTTGTAGTGTGTGCGGAGGACAACGACCATGAGCGAAGCCACTTCCCGCCGACCCTTGGGTATGCTACCTCTTTTCGAACCATACAGTTGTTCTATTGCCCCATATGCCACGTCGCTGCATGTGGATCTTTTTCCACTCCACCATCTTCCCAATTTGCTATCCTCTGCTCTGTTGGTCACGCAGACGAAAACCTTAATTTTCACTATTAAAGGAAACCCTACTTCATGCAGACTAATCCATGTCTGGGTTGAATAAGGAAAGGAAGGGAGACTGTACTGTCCAAGAGAGTAGGCATCAAACTTGCATCTAGGTTGAAAAGGGGAAAATCAGTAGCTAAGGAACGAGTCTCGTGTCTCTTGGTTGATGAAGGGTAGAAAGGCATGACAACGCAATAGAGAATGACCAGGTCGATCGGTTTGTTGTCCTCACATAGGAAAAAGGTGGCTAAAGAGAACAAAAATGGGACGTAATCCACATATGCTGCCTGGATATTTGTTGCTCTGGGCAACCATACCTCCCTCACTACTCTATGCGTCCGTGGAGGTACATCGTACTTGTGCGCTCACTGTCCAAATGGGCTCCCATGCTCTTATTGCCACTTTTTTGCTTTTAGTATAATGCCAGCGGTCAAGTCAAGCAATGCTACTGCTAAAGTGATGCCACATTTAACTAATGCCGCACTCAGTCTAATGCCACCGATAAATTTAAGCAATGCCATTTAATGTCACTGGATTATTTCAGGGTTAACTGTTGATTGTGATGTATTAAAGATTTTTCAGCTAAGGCATTCTAATGCTGTTGCACAGCCAGTATACCAACGATGAATCTTGTTACTACCTTCAGATTTTTGCGCTGTTAATGCTTATAGATTACATACCTCACTTTCATGAGATAAGTCAATTTGTTTTTTACAGTGTCAAGAGGAAAGGTCAAGAGTGGGCACCTCCGGCTGTTCTCTTGATTCGTTCGATCAAGTTTTTATGTTTGACCGATTATCAAGATTGGGATAGCAATTTTTGTTGGGGAACGTAGTAATTTCAAAAAAAATCCTACGCACACACAGGATCATGGTGATGCATAGCAACGAGAGGGGAGAGTGTGTCCTCGTACCCTCGTAGACCGAAAGCGGAAGCGTTAGCACAACGCAGTTGATGTAGTCGTACGTCTTCACGATCCGACCGATCAAGTACCGAACGCACGGCACCTCCGAGTTCAGCACATGTTCAACTCGATGACGTCCCTCGAACTCCGATCCAGGCAAGCTTTGAGGGAGAGTTCCGTCAGCATGACGGCGTGGTGACGATGATGATGTTCTACCGACGCAGGGCTTCGCCTAAGCACCGTTACGATATGACCGAGGTGGATTCTGGTGGAGGGGGGCACCGCACACGGCTAAGAGATCCAAGGGATCAATTGTTGTGTCTCTAGGGGGTGCCTCCCTCCCCGTATATAAAGGACTGGAGGAGGGGGAGTGCCGGCCCTCTCTATGGCTCGCCCTACGGGAGTCCTACTCCCACCGGGAGTAGGATTCCCCCTTTCCTAGTAGAACTAGGAGCCCTTCCAAGTAGTAGGAGTAGGAGAGAAGGAAAGGGAAAAGAGAAGAGAAGGAAGGAGGGGGCGCCGCCCCTCCCCCTAGTCCAATTCAGACTAAGCATTGGGGGGGCGCAGCCTCCCCTCTCTCTCTCCCCTAAAGCCCAATAAGGCCCATATACTCCCCGGCGAATTCCCGTAACTCTCCGGTACTTCGAAAAATACCCGAATCACTCGAAACCTTTCTGATGTCCGAATATAGTCGTCCAATATATAGATCTTTACGTCTTGACCATTTCGAGACTCCTCGTCATGTCCCCGATCTCATCTGGGACTCCGAACTACCTTGGGTACATCAAAACACATAAACTCATAATACAAATCGTCACCGAACGTTAAGCGTGTGGACCCTACGAGTTGGAGAACTATGTAGACATGACCGAGACACGTCTCCGGTCAATAACCAATAGCGGAACCTGGATGCTCATATTGGCTCCTACATATTCTACGAAGATCTTTATCGGTCAAACCGCATAACAACATACGTTGTTCCCTTTGTCATCGGTATGTTACTTGCCCGAGATTCGATCGTCGGTATCTCAATACCTAGTTCAATCTCGTTACCGGCAAGTTTCTTTACTTGTTCCGTAATACATCATCCCGCAACTAACTCATTAGTTACAATGCTTGCAAGGCTTATAGTGATGTGTATTACCGAGTGGGCCCAGAGATACCTCTCCGACAATCGGAGTGACAAATCCTAATCTCGAAATACGCCAACTCAACAAGTACCTTCGGAGACACCTGTAGAGCATCTTTATAATCATCCAGTTACGTTGTGCCATTTGGTAGCACACAAAGTGTTCCTCCGATAAACGGGAGTTGCATAATCTCATAGTCATAGGAACATGTATAAGTCATGAAGAAAGCAATAGCAACATACTAAACGATCAAGTGCTAAGCTAACGGAATGGGTCAAGTCAATCACATCATTCTCTAATGATGTGATCCCGTTAATCAAATGACAACTCATGTCTATGGCTAGGAAACTTAACCATCTTTGATTCAACAAGCTAGTCAAGTAGAGGCATACTAGTGACACTCTTTTTGTCTATGTATTCACACATGTATCAAGTTTTCGGTTAATACAATTCTAGCACGAATAATAAACATTTATCATGAAATAAGGAAATTAATAACTTTATTATTGCCTCTAGGGCATATTTCCTTCAATTTTTTAGGTCCCCTCGAGTTCGAAATGATATTTACCTTGAAGGTACATGGTTTGCAAATTTTTTATACTGTCATTAGTTAATAATGCTAGTTAGCTTCAGACTTTTGTATTTGGTTTAATGCTCTTGCACAACTAGTATACCTATGCTGAAACTTGTTACCTTTACATTTTGTATTGTTAATTCTTATAGAAATCTTCCAGTGCTAGAGCTTATGGAAATATGTTCAGTAAAACCATTGTACTGTACCCTGTAATAAAATAACTACTCTACTGTTGCACTAGCCACTAGATTAGTGTATATTTGTACTATTCGAATGGTGTTGGCGTATGGACATATATAAATTGTGGCAAGCTTTCCCAGATATGTGCTCAAGAAAACTACTACCTGTTTTTCTAAATACTAGACGTTTGGGCACTTTAAATTGAACTGCAAAAATGTCTTATATTAAGGAACAGAGGGTGTAGAGTTCACTCAAATTATCCCGGTAAAGCTAGTCACACCTTTGTTAAAATTAATGTTCATTATGTTATCGGAGGAGGTCTGTATGTTTGTCTCTAATGCCTGTCGACTACATACCTGACATCATGATGTAATGTTAAGTCATTTCCTTTTGTACAGTGTCACTGAATTGTCAAGACGGTGATGGCATCTTATTTTAGTTGAACTGCACAAAATATGCTTAAAAGAAGAGGAAAGGTCAGGAATGGCTCAATTTTTCAAAAAAAACTATGTATGCCTTCCTGACACCAGCCGCTGTTGCCTTATTTATTCCTTCAAACATGTGGTTAGAAATAGTCTTGCTACCTTTTCCCATTAAGAAACTGGAATGCTTATATTTGTGAGTCTATGCTTCAACTGGTGCCACTTTTATAGTACTCACACTTTCAATATCTATGCAAACAGGGATGCTCGATTTTAGTGCAACTGCACAAAAAGTCCAAATGGTTCAACATTAGGAGCATGTTTTCTTCCAAACCTTTATACCCAATTGGTGGCACTATGAGCTGTTCATTACGAAGGTACATGGTTTGCTACTATCTTGCTACTCTTTTTGTACTGCCATTAGATAGTAATACTAGTGGTTTGCATGTGAATTTATTGGCAGGGTGGACCTACATTGGAGGTGCAGGACATGATTCAATGATTGGATGCTCAATTTTAGTTGTATCGATTTCACCTCTTCCATCACTGCAAACATGGATATCCTTGGTCTGATGAAGAATATGCGCTATATTTCTACTCTGAACCAGCAAATCAATTCAGTATGAAATTGTCCAGGGCAAAACATGACTGTATCAAATTGTCCAGTGCAAAACATGACAGATGCTAAGCGGAAGAGACGTGTTTTAAACCGAGTATATGTTTACTAGCTGCTTGATATTTGTGCAGACAGAGATGTCTGCCCATTGCTATTTGGCAAACAAACAAAGTGGCCGCAATTTTGGTTGAACTGCACAAGAGAATAGTATAGTCACTACATGCAGTGCCATTTGAAAATAGACACAGAAAGATTGGATAGTCACTTCATGGACTGCAGAAAAGTAGTACAATACTATTTATTGGCCAACACTAGGTGCTTCATTGCTTTGGTCTGATTATACAATGGGCATCATTTTGCCTAAGTTAAAGTTTGTATTCCGAAAATAGTCTCGTCGTGTGATCGAGAGAAGACCAAATCATATTGCAGTGGATGTTCCTCCATCATGTGTGGTTCATTCTCATGGTTCCAGCTGTTGGTGAAACCACTTATGTTTGCAAGAGGAATTGTAGACTTCACAAAAAATTTGTCTTTCACTCTGTACTGAATGTTGGCCAAGAGAAGCATCCATGTTAGCAGGAAGAACAAATGTTTTTTCTAGATCTTTGCTTTAGGAGCAAAATAATTGTATATGATCTGTGAATCATTGAGATGCATTAACATGTTGATCTTATGTATGGGAATCGTACTAGTTGGTTTTGAATTTGGCTACTAATGTGAACATATTACAATGCCAGGCCTGTGAGTCTCGTGTGAACATTTTTGAAGAAACCGCCAGCAAAAACGTTCGCAAATGCCTTATCTCCCAGCGAACGTTCATCAGCTAATGCGATCATACACGTACACCATCCGACCTACTCGATCCTACACGTACACTATCCGACCTACTCGATCCTACACGGATAAATAGTGGATCACACACGTACTACCTCCTTTCCGGTTTGCAGGGCTCGATTCAAAAAACTACCTACTCGATCCTACACGAATAAATAGTGGATCATGCACGTACTACCTCCTTTCCAGTTTGCAGGGCTTAATTCAAAAATCTAACCAACCAAGGTAGATGATGAGTGGTGGAATCATGTTTGACAAGGAGGGAGTACCTCATCTGGATGATTCGAGTGCACTCGTTTGACCGTCATGCCGGAGTGCGACCCAGCACGGACGGGACACCACTGACGGGACGGAACATGCATTGAATTCCGATGACCGCGATGACTGTCGCGTTTCCCGCGACACGCTGGTTCACCTACCTTCCGCCTATAATTACTGTTTCCCGGCCTTCTCCGGTGGCACCATCACCCAACTCGCCCTATCCTCATAAGCCCCCACCGGCCCGACGTCGCTCGCCACTTATCCTCGCTCTCGCCACGTTAGCCATGCCCCCGCCCGTCCGCGATAGGTGACGCCAGAGGCGGTCACCGCCGGAACTAGTCTTCGGTTTTTCACCGCAAGGAAGACGGAGGGAGGAGGCAGTCTATCGGTCTTTAGATGGCAATGCGGAGGTCGAGGACTTGTTGGAGCGCGACCGCTTGGTGGAGGAGCAGCGTATCACCGATTTGTGCCGCCAGCGGGGCATGGAGCAGTAGCGCACCGCCGCTTTGAGTCAAGAGCAGAGCGCCCGCAACTGGGCCGACTATGTGGAGGCCGGCACCCAACAAATAGCCCTAGAGGCTGTCGGGCACGCACGCGTGCGCGACGCCGAATTTTACTACCAGCTCGTCAAGTGGGTTTCCCGCTTAGAAGCCGAAGCTTCGGTGGACCACGCCGGCATGGAACGGGCCAACGCACACGAGCAACGTGCCCTATCGCACCTCCGGCAATTCCGAGGCGAGGAGGAGGACATCGGTGCCGACATTTAGCGTGTACCACAGATGGCGGCCGACATCGTCTAGTTAGCTAAGAGTAAGTTAATACTTGTACACTACTAGAGTATTAGTGGGAGTAGATAGTTAACTTGGCTATGATGGTTGTCAACGTGGAAGTTCAGTACTCTATATCTGGACCAGACCTGTTACTTTGCTCTGAATGTTGAATTTTCCATTTGAACGTATGGAATGGGTTGTTATTTTTTTAAATGGGTTGTATTTGTCCACCATGGCCGGCTGTGATGCCGCGGAGGCCTCACCGCCCCCTACTACTCCCACTGCTGGCCAGGCCATCCACTCACCCACACCCCCCTGTTATTCCGCGGCGACGGCAGCCTCACACCGAAGCCGAACCAGTGAACCCTCGTACTCCTCTCCGCGTGGGCTTCCACTACCGCGTCTTCCCCGGCTTCACGTCATCCCCTTCCTAGGCCTCGCCGTCGTCCACCGCCCTGGTGTTCTCGGCACGGCGTGGTCAACGTGGTCAAGGAACGACTTCCATCGGAAGAGTACTGTACGTGGAGAGGCTGACAGCTGGGTCCACGGCAGCAAGGAAGTGCCTCCTTATTACGCGGCAAATAATGATTCCTCCACCTGACTGCAGGGACCCACGGACGGGCCACCGTATTTCACGAAAAAAAATGTTTCCCCCTGACTGCTGGAACCCACCAGCTACATCTTCGCACGCAAGGAAGTGTGTCCATATTACGGGCAAAAAAATGATTCGCCCCCTGACTGCTGGGACCCACCAGCTACATCTTCGCATGCAAGGAAGTGCCTGACACTCGGGACCCACCTGGTCGAATCGTATGTAGCGCTGTCATTCTGGTCGAATCATACATAGCGTTGCCATTCTGGTCACGAACGTGTATGTACATACTGGTTGATCGGTCTGTCTGCAGGCTGCAACGATGAACCATGGCCGTGCATGGAAGGCCACGTGTCGTAGTAGAGGCGCACACGTAGCATGTACACGTACGTACAGCGGCCAGGGTGCAAGAAAGAAAATACGGCCACGTACATACATACGGGCGGGGTCTCGAACGCCTACTCGCGCATACATACGACCAGGGCTCGTGTACATGGCTGGGTCGGAACGGAGAAACTGCGTCGTCGTGTTCATGGGGAGGCAACGGAATGAGTCGTGTTCATCGGGAGGCAACGGAACGCGTGCTGTCCATCGGGAGCCAACTGGCTTGGACGGATCAGCCGATGGAAACGAGGCCTGGCGTACTGCAGAACGGAGGAAACGGCCTTGTGTTCGACCGGCCACGGTCGAAACGGGATCCTGTTCATCTGGAGGGGTCTGGCGTACTGCAAAATGGAGGAAACGGACTTTTGTTGGACCTCCTATGGTCGAAACGGGGTCCTTTGATCGGGAGGGGTGTGGCGTACCGCAAAACGGAGTAAACGGACTTGTGTTGGAGCGCTACGGTCGAAACAGGGGTCCTATTCATCGGGAGGGGTGTGGCGTACCACAAAACGGGACTCCACGGGATATTGTTCATCTCCACCATCGACTGCCTCCACAGGCTACTGTTCATCCACCGTCGACTGCCTCCACGAGCTCCTCTTCATCCACCGTCGACCACCTCTAGCCTCCACCTGCGACTGTTCATCCACGGGCTCCTGTTCATCCAGCCTCCACCGCTCCTCCATCGGCTACTGTTCAACTAGCCCTCTCCACTGCTCCTCCACAGGAGGCAGCAGTGTTCGATCGGCTTCAGTTAGCAGCAGTAGTGAATGAAGGAATCGCTCGATCGGGTTCAGTTAACAGCCATCGATCGATCGCTCGGGTTCAGTAACACGTAGCCTACAGTGCAATCGCTCGGGTTCAGTAGGCGAATGCCTCGCTCGGGTTCAGTTAGAGCCCAATGCCTCACACCCACGCGCGTACGTGTACGAGAGAAACGCACATCGCTCGGCCCCCGACCACCCACCGTAACCGGGAACTCCCCGATATTTTCCGCGCCCTCGCCTCTACCATGGTTTTTTCGGTCATCGACGGCCCAAAGAATGTCATGCAGCTGCATCTCCGGCCCGCCCAGGACGAAAAGCCCATTTTCTGTCATGATTTTTTTTCATAGATGTAGGACCCCACCACATCTATGATGATACCGGGTTTTGTGAGAATTATCGTCATAGAAGTGTCATAAGTATGACAGAAAAAATTCGTTCGGCCCAAAATGTCACGGATGTGTCTTTTTTTTTGTAGTGCATAAGCAAGCAACATGTGAATGGATTCGAGACGGGAAACGGGGGCAAAAGTTTCACCAAAGTCCAAACCTTCAACTTGGGTGAAACCTTGTGCCACTAACCTTGCCTTGTTCCTTATTACTTGTCCATGTTCATCTTGTTTGTTCTTGAAGATCCACTTTATTCCAATGACATTATGATATTCCTTGGGTCTTTCCACAAGTGTCCCCACTTTGTTGCGGGTGAAGTTGTTGAGTTCTTCATGCATGGCATCTATCCAATCCGGATCATCAAGTGCATCTTCCACCTTCAGGGGCTCAACACAAGAGACAAACGAGTGATGCTCACAAAAGTTTGCCAAACGTCTATGAGTAGTTACCGCCTTATTGATGCTTCCATAGATGTTCTCGGTGAGATGTTGAAGATGCTTTAGCTTGGCGGCCACTTTTTGCTCTTTGAGGTCAAGCTCTTCTTCACTTGGTTTTTGTCGGATTACGGGTTCTGGCAAAACCCTTGAGGTTCGAACTCTGGGGTGCGCACGAAGATCTCTCCCCCCTAGCTCACGCTCTCACCGCAATCTCAAAGCTCAGCCTGTCGAACCCGAAGAACAAGGGACACAAGAGTTTATACTGGTTCGGGCCACCGATGTGGTGTAATACCCTACTCCAGTGTGGTGTGGTGGATTGCCTTGTAGGCTGAGGATGAACAAGTACAAGGGAAGAACAGCCTCCTGAGAAGAGGTGTCCTTGAGCTCGGTGAGCTTGTGTTGTCGAGGGTGATCTGAATGATCCGTCCCCCCTTCAAGGTGGTGGCTTGTCCTATTTATAGAGGCCCTGGTCCCCTTCCCAAATATTAGGCGGGAAGGGGGACAACTTGTGACGCCCCCGATTTGACCGTACACTAATCATGCACGCAAATGTGTACGATCAAGGTCAGGGACTCACGGGAAGATATCACAACACAACTCTACAACATAAATAAGTCATACAAGCATTATAATACAAGCCAGGGGCCTCGAGGGCTCGAATACAAGTGCTCGATCATAGACGAGTCAGCGGAAGCAACAATATCTGAGTACAGACATAAGTTAAACAAGTTTGCCTTAAGAAGGCTAGCACAAAAGTAGCAACGATCGAAAAGGCAAGGCCTCCTGCCTGGGACCTCCTAACTACTCCTGGTCGTCGTCAGCGGCCTGCACGTAGTAGTAGGCACCTCCAGTGTCGTAGGTGTCGTCGTCGACGGTGGCGTCTGGCTCCTGAACTCCAGCATCTGGTTGCGACAATCCGGTATAGAAAGGGGAAAGGAGGGAGAAAAGCAACCGTGAGTACTCATCCAAAGTACTCGCAAGCAAGGAGTTACACTACAAATGCATGGGTATATGAGTAAAGAGGCATATCAGTGGACTGAACTGCAGAATGCCGGAATAAGAGGGGGATAGCTAGTCCTGTCGAAGACTAAGCTTCTGGACATCTCCATCTTGCAGCATGTAGAAGAGAGTAGATTGAAGTCCTCCAAGTAGCATCGCATAGCATAATCCTACCCGGCGGTCCCCTCCTCGTCACCCTGTTAGAGAGCGATCACCGGGTTGTATCTGGCACTTGGAAGGGTGTATTTTATTCAGTATCCAGTTCTAGTTGTCATAAGCTCAAGGTACAACTCCGGGTCGTCCTTTTACCGAGGGACACGGCTATTCGAATAGATAAACTTCCCTGCAGGGGTGCACCACATAACCCAACACGCTCGATCCCAATTGGCCGGACACACTTTTCTGGGTCATGCCCGGCCTCGTAAGATCAACACGTCGCAGCCCCACCTAGGCTCAACAGAGAGGTCAGCACGCCGGTCTAAACCTATGCGCGCAGGGGTCTGGGCCCATCGCCCTAAGCACACCTGCACGTTGCGAACGCGGCCGCGAGCAGACCTAGCAACCCACACGATCACGGCGGTTACGTCAAAGCGGTCCAACACGGCGCGCGCCACTCAGTCGCTGACGTCAAAAGAGCTTCGGCTGATACCACGACGTCGGGATACCCATAACTACTCCCACGTAGATGGTTAGTGCGTATAGACCAAATGGCCAGACTCAGATCAAATACCAAGATCTCGTTAAGCGTGTTAAGTATCCGCGAACGCCGACTAGGGCCAGGCCCACCTCTTACCTAGGCGGTCTCAACCTGCCCTGTCGCTCCGCCACAAAGATCCACTTGCGGGTACTCCTACGAGCCGACCCGACTTTAGTCATCACAGGTGCCATGTATATAATATACAAGTATATGCCCGTGATCACCGCCCAGGTGATCACGGCCCGATAGTATAGCACAGCAGACGGACAAGAATGTAGGGCCACTGATGGAAAACTAGCATCCTATACTAAGCAGTAGGGTAACAGGTAAGGGAAACAACTGTAGCAACAATGACAGGCTATGCAACAGAATAGGATTAACCGAAAGCAGTAACATGCTACACTACTCTAATGCAAGCAGTATAGAGGAGAGTAGGCGATATCTGGTGATCAAGGGGGGGGCTTGCCTGGTTGCTCTGGCAAGTAGGAGGGGTCGTCGACTCCGTAGTCGAACTGGGCAGCAGCAGTGTCGGTCTCGTAGTCTACCGGAGAGAAGAGGGGGGAGAAACAGTAAATACAATGCAAACATAAGCATGACGATGCGTGACATGACAGTGAGCGGTGCTAGGGGTGTCCTAACGCGACAGTAGGTGGTACCGGTGAAGGGGGGGGGACATCCGGGAGGTATGCCCGATGTTCCGCGTTTTCGGACAGACGGACCGGAGGGGGAAAGTTGCTAGTTCGATAGGTTAGGGAGGTGTGGTGGACGAACGGACTGCGTATTCGGATTCGTCTCGTCGTTCTGAGCAACTTCCATATAGAAAACATTTTCATCCGAGTTACGGTTTAAAAGATATGAATTTTCAAAGTTTATTTGAATTTCTGGAATTA
The DNA here is from genome assembly GCF_018294505.1 of Triticum aestivum. Lineage (NCBI taxonomy): Eukaryota > Viridiplantae > Streptophyta > Magnoliopsida > Poales > Poaceae > Triticum > Triticum aestivum. The sequence continues at coordinate 167,887,914 of NC_057811.1, read as the reverse complement.
TTTCTATTAAGAAAAATGAATTATGACGTCAGCATGAGGCAATGCTGACGTCAGCAAGTCAACAGGTCGGCTGACCAGTCAAACCAGACAGGTGGGTCCAGTGGGACCCACATGTCAGCCTCTGTTAGTCTAATACTTAATTAAACTAATCTAACAGTATAATTAGAGGGATGGGCCCCACATGTCAGTGAGTGTTTAGCTAAACTAATTATTTTTATTTATAAAACATTTTCTTTTTCTTTTCCTTTTTTAATTCTTGCGGCGGGGCCCGCATGTCAGTGACTGGGCCTGCCCAGTCAGCAGTTGACTGGGTCAACCCAGTCAACTGGGGCCCGTGGGGGCCACTGGCAGGGGCACTGGGGTGGGGCCCGGAGGGGCACGTCGGCGGGCGGCGCCGGAGACACGCCGGCGACCATCTCCGCGGCGGAGCATCGCCGGACTTCGTCGGAAAAACGTTACGGGGCATGAGGAGAGGTGCGGCTAGGCGCGTTCGATCGAGCGTCCGACGCCGCATCGATCTACGTCGGTCCCATGGGCTAACTCGACCGGAGTGGCGCGTTACATCGACGGCGGTGTCGACCGTGGCGGACGCCGGTGATCTGGCGTCATCGCGAACAACGACAGAGGCTGCGACATGCCCAAAAGAGGGGTCCGACGGGGTCCTAGAGGTGCCCGGAGCACGTCTACGAGCTCGGTTGAGCACTTTATCGTCGGTAGCGACGGCGACGAGCACCGCGGCGGAGAAAAGCTCGGCTGAAATGGAAGTGGCGGCTACGGGCATCTACGGGCAGCGCTGAGAGAGGGGGAAGGAGAGACTGCTCACCGGGGAGGCACACGGAGGCCACGGTGGTGGCTTAGGAGCAGCAGGGCGTCGGCAATCGGCGGAGGAGCGCCGGCGACCGTAGGCGCGGAAGAACTCGATTCCGGGGCTGTGGTGGCGCCGAGCTCGAACCCTTGGTCAGAGATGGAGTAGAGGAAGCAGGCGGAGCTGTTGGACTCCTCGGCGAGGCGCGGGGAGCATGGTGGCCGCGTTAATGGCGAACGGCGGCGATGATGGTGCTCGGGCGAGATGGAAAAGCGAGGGAGAGGAGCAGGCGGGGGAGAAAGATCTCGAGGGTTGTCGACGAGGCCTAGGGGACTCATCCTTATCCCCTCGGCGATGTGGCGGCGTGGGGCGGCGAGCAGGTCCGGCGGGGACGGCGAGGGCGTGCGCCCTCGGTCGGGTGAACAGACGAGGAGGGGGGAAGACGACAAGGGGAGGGGGCTTGCTGGGCCGCTGGACCGATTCGGCCGGCTGGGCCAGTGGGCCAAGGCCCTTGGGGAGCCGGGGGGGTTTTCTTTCCTTTTGCCCTTTTTTTATTTATTTTCCTTTTCTGTTTTATTTCTAGTTTCTCTTTTATTTTGTTTTAGCAAAATACCAAAATGGCACCTAATTTGTTGTTACCAAATAAGTCACAACCACAAAAAGTTTCATCCCAAAATAATATAGTTTAATATTTTACAAAATACAAAAGGCATTTAATTAATGGTTTTAGCTACTGATTTAATTAGTTTGGTGCATTTAAACATTTTATAAAGACTTGGTTCCTCCACCAATATTACATATGATTTATTTGTCACCTTTAGAACATTTTAGTTTTGACATTTGAAAAGTTTTATTTTCCACTTTTAAATTTAATTGAAGTTTGAACTAGGAGTTTTGAAAAGGAAATGTGATTCAAATGTGATCAAGCCCTGTTTAGCAACATGATTAGCTTAATCACAGGGAGTTACTGTAGCATGATTCTCGGGGTGTTACAAATCTCCTCCACTACAAGAAATCTCGTCCCGAGATTTAAGAGGGGAGTAAGGGGGGAAGGTTTGGTACCGAATCTAGCGGGTCTTCTCATCCTGGCTTGCACTTCTGGAAGAGGCTGGTCCAATACATTGATGTCTTCATTTCTCTGCTCCGGTCATCATGATGAAGTCGGCGTCCTTTCTTCAGGAACTCCATCATACTTGCGAAAGAATAAGGGGTGGGCATTCTGGGAGAACGGGCCTCGACAAGGTTGTCTATCGGGTCGACAGCATCGAGGAAGGTGGCGAAAGGTAACCCTCGAATCGAAACTTAAGAAAATATCGAGAGCAAAGTAAGGAGGTAACCTGGGAAGTTTCGAGCGGGCAGGCAATCGTTCGATGCCTGTTATAGGGCGTGAAAGGGTCAAAGCAACGGGAATAAGTATTGTGTCCGATATCAGACCTGAAGGTGGCTTGTGAATTACATACGAGGCCAGGTGCGAGGAACAACCTTGAAAACAGGGGGTGTACATAAGAGTCAGGTTTCGATCCTGTGGAACTGTGGGTTATGGGCCCACCATGTGGGTTAAAAGTGGGAAGGGCGGTGACATCTTGCACGATCATGATAGCAAGGCATGTCAGAGGGTAACCTGTCAGTTATATGTCAGCAACATCGTCGGTACCAAGGGCGAGGGACGAAGAGAACCATTTTCCTGCTCGTTGAAACGAGGCGGACCAATAGGCAAAGTTCTCGTCCATCGGTGGTTACCGGAATGTCACCAACAATAGTAACAGGGTCTTACTGACAGAGTTGTACACCGAGGTGTTTGCACAAGCAGGGAATTAATACTGCTTAGATCATATAGTCCACCAGAAAAGTTAAACCAAACAATGGAAAGGAAAATATGATTATCAGATTAAACAGAAGAATGGAAAGGAAAATGTGTTTAAACACATATTTCAAGGTTATATCCTTTCCAAGGACAAGCAGAGCATGATATCCATGACATGATATAATGTAGAAAACTCTTTAGGTACGGGAGAGACAATTTCATGACATTACCCATACAATGGTGTTTGGATAATTGAGCAGGAAACATTTAGCATTGGGCTTCAAATGTTCCTGTTGAAAATCGGAGTACCATAGACATGCTTTGAGATAGCATTGACATGGTCAACAGGTGAAGATCAGAATTTGGAAACAAAAAGGATCCATCAGGAACAACTTATAGAATAAGTCTTACAATTTCCTCATGGAAGAATAGATAACCTTGCTGAAGGGAAAACTTATAACAATAGGTCCTCCCGCCAGGTGTGCTGGGTATCATCACCTTACCGGGTCATAAATAGGTCAATGTTATAACTCTTGGAAATATGTTCCAACCATCATATCTGTCCGAGATTCAGATCTGATTGGTGCCAGGGTAACTCAGACTCAGGATGCCTGAGAAGAAAGGTGCAACACAAATTGTCGAAACGACAGCGGAGATTCTCGGGAGATGAACTATGGAAGCGAGTTCTGGACAAGGGTTCATCGTTACATCAAGGAGAGGTGAGGAGGTGACTGATTGACTCAGCGACACTCCATTGAGATTCCCAAAAGATGGATTTCCATCACTATGTGAACAAGGAGATAACATTAGCTAGATCGAATGACTTAATGATGTATGCTCGAGGAAAACATACACAGTTAAACATTGGTTGAAATGTGCACCCGAAATATGGGCTAGGTAGCACAAACAATGTCCGAATGATGATTCATTAAGCCATAGACGTAGAATGAAACTATAGACCAATAACTTCAAAGCAATAGGGTTGCTAGAAGTTTAGAATTTACACATCACAGACCATTGGTCGGTATTCCTTTTAGAAACAACACGGGGACCAAGAAAGAATGGTGATGGGGAGAAGTATCACTGTACCAAGATGTCATACGAGGTGGTGAGATTCTTACGACATTCTTGACATAAAAGATGGTAATACTCCAGGGTAGAACATATCATAAGCTAGATAGCAAGGAAATCAAGGTACAACACAAAACACGAACAAGTTTGTGTTGAATGGAAGGCAATAAAATGGTCGATGATAAAACAAATCATCGAGGGCAAGGATGGTATTTCTCATCCAGAATTCGATAGATATCTTGGAAGAGCTCAGAATGTTGATGATGTTCACGACACATTTGTAGCGAGAATTTATGAAGAGGTAATCGATCGGCGATGTCATCAAGTCGAAGGAATAATGAAGCGGACGGTTATTGGAACCATGATTAGGACACACGCTTGAACTCAAGCTTGTTGTTCCAGGTGAAATGGTATGAGAGGAAGATCGGCGTAGGCTTAGCTCATCATCGAAAGTTGTGTTACGGGGTTAAGGACCAGGTAGCACAGTTAAAATTTAGCACGCTAATGATATAGCCGATCAGGCTAGGAATGATTTAATGATTATTAAACTCGTAAGCAACGAAAATTACCTAGAGTTATTGAATCGGAGTGCGGACTTGATTCACTATTCGGTGTTCTCAGTTGACAAACAACCCAGAGCCCATGAAGTGACAAAGACAAGGTAAGGTAGTACTTCATCAAAATTTATAAGATGTAGTGCAATGGTAAGATATCCCCGAGATACCAGGGGTAACACTCAAGGTAGATCATAATAGAGGTTGGGCAGGCGTATTGACCTGCAGGAGACAAGTGATTTAACTTGTCCAAGAAATGGTATTTAAAGGAGAACATGGTCGGAACCACGATTGAAAAAGGCCAGATCCCAGATATAAGATGAACTTATACCAAGGGAATAATTAATTTAAGAGAAGCTTTTAGTGATAAGATCTACATCGTGTCCATGGGCATGAACACAAAGTTCAAGGTCGACTCCCACTTCTTCAATGCATAACCTTCCCTTCGCCTCTCGTATTTTGATAATGACATTAGATGTCGAAAGTTTTACCTGGTGCAATACCAGATAAGTATGTCCCGCGAAATCTTTCGGGTTCACACAGATTAAGGAAGGCATAGGTTCAACCCATCGGGGCATCGAAGAAAGATAGACTACAAACTTCAGGAGTAAATAACACAAGCTCAGAAGTAGAGCACGGTCGACAAAGCAGAGGATACAATTTACCAAAGGCATCATGTATCCGAGGAAAAGCTCACAAGCTTATTTAATATGGAGGACATTGTCGGATAAAATCCGACAAAAGGGTCTGGTGGTCCACAAGGGATCTGATGTGAGCATCAGTACTCAACCAGAGGAAGAAGAATGTAAGGAGATCTGATTATAGAAACAACTGACTAACTCAAAGTTCAAATGCAAAGGAATTATGATTTCCAAATCAGGGGGTCAGAAGCAACGCTCTGAGCAAGGATGGTTAAGTTGAGTAGGCTTAGGGGTACCATCGATGGCAATTTGATAGGTCGAGATCCAGCTCACATTTAGAATGGCGACTGAGCCGGAAGAATGAATTCTAGAATATGATTGAGGTTTGCGAGCATTCGCAACAAATTGAATCAACGGACTCAAAAAGATAATGACAAAGGGTGCCAATAAGATTTCGAGACTTATGGGACTAATCATAATGCTAGTAAGCAAGAACTCCAAGAGCAACAGGCTCCTGAAGATTTTTGGAAGATCGAATAGTATTTTGAAGACTATTGTGGAATACTTAAATCAACTGGGGAAGACCGGATACTCGGTAAGTGCGAGAATTATCCGTAGGGGTATTCAGGTGACAAAGAACAGCAAGGCAGTAAGCTCAAAGGATTCTCGGAACAACAGAGAGAATTTCGAGGTATCTTGCAATAACAAGATCAACTGGGAAATATTGTATGAATGGCAAGTATACGTGGTTATCCATAGGAGTTTATCGATGAAAGGGAATTGCAAAAGCGATGAACACAAGTTCTCGGGTTATCAGCGGAGAGTATCTTCAGGGTCTTCACGTGCAGCAGACGATCATCAGTAATAAAGGGGCTCTCCGGGTGAAAGTGATAACGAGATCCTAATGTTAGATTTAACAAAATTCATTTAACCCGAATAGAAGAGATGTCAGAGTCCCAGAGTATAGGTTGAGGAATAAAAGATCCTACTACCACCCAATGGCGACGTGGGCCCGTAAGCCACACAGCCATGTTAGTAAAAGTTTTTGTAATGTCTAGACTCGACTTCGGCCAAGGAGTGTGGATAGGGGGATTCCTACAGGCAGTCGGCTCTGATACCAACTTGTGACGCCCCCGATTTGACCGTACACTAATCATGCACGCAAATGTGTACGATCATGATCAGGGACTCACGGGAAGATATCACAACTCAACTCTAAAACATAAGTAAGTCATACAAGCATTATAATACAAGCCAGGGGCCTCGAGGGCTCGAATACAAGTGCTCGATCATAGACGAGTCAGCGGAAGCAACAATATCTGAGTACAGACATAAGTTAAACAAGTTTTGCCTTAAGAAGGCTAGCACAAAAGTAGCAACGATCGAAAAGGCAAGGCCTCCTGCCTGGGACCTCCTAACTACTCCTGGTCGTCGTCAGCGGCCTGCACGTAGTAGTAGGCACCTCCAGTGCCGTGGGAGTCGTCGTCGACGGTGGCGTCTGGCTCCTGGACTCCAACATCTGGTTGCGACAACCAGATAGAAAGGAAAGGGGAAAAGAGGGAGAGAAGCAACCGTGAGTACTCATCCAAAGTACTCGCAAGCAAGGAGCTACACTACATATGCATGGGTATATGAGTAAAGAGGCATATCAGTGGACTGAACTGCAGAATGCCGGAATAAGAGGGGGATAGCTAGTCCTGTCGAAGACTAAGCTTCTGGACATCTCCATCTTGCAGCATGTAGAAGAGAGTAGATTGAAGTCCTCCAAGTAGCATCGCATAGCATAATCCTACCCGGCGGTCCCCTCCTCCTCACCCTGTTAGAGAGCGATCACCGGGTTGTATCTGGCACTTGGAAGGGTGTATTTTATTCAGTATCCAGTTCTAGTTGTCATAAGCTCAAGGTACAACTCCGGGTCGTCCTTTTACCGAGGGACACGGCTATTCGAATAGATAAACTTCCCTGCAGGGGTGCACCACATAACCCAACACGCTCGATCCCAATTGGCCGGACACACTTTTCTGGGTCATGCCCGGCCTCGTAAGATCAACACGTCGCAGCCCCACCTAGGCTCAACAGAGAGGTCAGCACGCCGGTCTAAACCTATGCGCGCAGGGGTCTGGGCCCATCGCCCTAAGCACACCTGCACGTTGCGAACGCGGCCGCGAGCAGACCTAGCAACCCACACGATCACGGCGGTTACGTCAAAGCGGTCCAACACGGCGCGCGCCACTCAGTCGCTGACGTCAAAAGAGCTTCGGCTGATACCACGACGTCGGGATACCCATAACTACTCCCACGTAGATGGTTAGTGCGTATAGACCAAATGGCCAGACTCAGATCAAATACCAAGATCTCGTTAAGCGTGTTAAGTATCCGCGAACGCCGACCAGGGCCAGGCCCACCTCTTACCTAGGCGGTCTCAACCTGCCCTGTCGCTCCGCCACAAAGATCCACTTGCGGGTACTCCTACGAGCCGACCCGACTTTAGTCATCACAGGTGCCATGTATATAATATACAAGTATATGCCCGTGATCACCGCCCAGGTGATCACGGCCCGATAGTATAACACAGCAGACGGACAAGAATGTAGGGCCACTGATGGAAAACTAGCATCCTATACTAAGCAGTAGGGTAACAGGTAAGGGAAACAACTGTAGCAACAATGACAGGCTATGCAACAGAATAGGATTAACCGAAAGCAGTAACATGCTACACTACTCTAATGCAAGCAGTATAGAGGAGAGTAGGCGATATCTGGTGATCAAGGGGGGGGCTTGCCTGGTTGCTCTGGCAAGTAGGAGGGGTCGTCGACTCCGTAGTCGAACTGGGCAGCAGCAGTGTCGGTCTCGTAGTCTACCGGAGAGAAGAGGGGGGAGAAACAGTAAATACAATGCAAACATAAGCATGACGATGCGTGACATGACAGTGAGCGGTGCTAGGGGTGTCCTAACGCGACAGTAGGTGGTACCGGTGAAGGGGGGGGACATCCGGGAGGTATGCCCGATGTTCCGCGTTTTCGGACAGACGGACCGGAGGGGGAAAGTTGCTAGTTCGATAGGTTAGGGAGGTGTGGTGGACGAACGGACTGCGTATTCGGATTCGTCTCGTCGTTCTGAGCAACTTTCATATAGAAAACATTTTCATCCGAGTTACGGTTTAAAAGATATGAATTTTCAAAGTTTATTTGAATTTCTGGAATTATTTCTATTAAGAAAAATGAATTATGACGTCAGCATGAGGCAATGCTGACGTCAGCAAGTCAACAGGTCGGCTGACCAGTCAAACCAGACAGGTGGGTCCAGTGGGACCCACATGTCAGCCTCTGTTAGTCTAATACTTAATTAAACTAATCTAACAGTATAATTAGAGGGATGGGCCCCACATGTCAGTGAGTGTTTAGCTAAACTAATTATTTTTATTTATAAAACATTTTCTTTTTCTTTTCCTTTTTTAATTCTTGCGGCGGGGCCCGCATGTCAGTGACTGGGCCTGCCCAGTCAGCAGTTGACTGGGTCAACCCAGTCAACTGGGGCCCGTGGGGGCCACTGGCAGGGGCACTGGGGTGGGGCCCGGAGGGGCACGTCGGCGGGCGGCGCCGGAGACACGCCGGCGACCATCTCCGCGGCGGAGCATCGCCGGACTTCGTCGGAAAAACGTTACGGGGCATGAGGAGAGGTGCGGCTAGGCGCGTTCGATCGAGCGTCCGACGCCGCATCGATCTACGTCGGTCCCATGGGCTAACTCGACCGGAGTGGCGCGTTACATCGACGGCGGTGTCGACCGTGGCGGACGCCGGTGATCTGGCGTCATCGCGAACAACGACAGAGGCTGCGACATGCCCAAAAGAGGGGTCCGACGGGGTCCTAGAGGTGCCCGGAGCACGTCTACGAGCTCGGTTGAGCACTTTATCGTCGGTAGCGACGGCGACGAGCACCGCGGCGGAGAAAAGCTCGGCTGAAATGGAAGTGGCGGCTACGGGCATCTACGGGCAGCGCTGAGAGAGGGGGAAGGAGAGACTGCTCACCGGGGAGGCACACGGAGGCCACGGTGGTGGCTTAGGAGCAGCAGGGCGTCGGCAATCGGCGGAGGAGCGCCGGCGACCGTAGGCGCGGAAGAACTCGATTCCGGGGCTGTGGTGGCGCCGAGCTCGAACCCTTGGTCAGAGATGGAGTAGAGGAAGCAGGCGGAGCTGTTGGACTCCTCGGCGAGGCGCGGGGAGCATGGTGGCCGCGTTAATGGCGAACGGCGGCGATGATGGTGCTCGGGCGAGATGGAAAAGCGAGGGAGAGGAGCAGGCGGGGGAGAAAGATCTCGAGGGTTGTCGACGAGGCCTAGGGGACTCATCCTTATCCCCTCGGCGATGTGGCGGCGTGGGGCGGCGAGCAGGTCCGGCGGGGACGGCGAGGGCGTGCGCCCTCGGTCGGGTGAACAGACGAGGAGGGGGGAAGACGACAAGGGGAGGGGGCTTGCTGGGCCGCTGGACCGATTCGGCCGGCTGGGCCAGTGGGCCAAGGCCCTTGGGGAGCCGGGGGGGTTTTCTTTCCTTTTGCCCTTTTTTTATTTATTTTCCTTTTCTGTTTTATTTCTAGTTTCTCTTTTATTTTGTTTTAGCAAAATACCAAAATGGCACCTAATTTGTTGTTACCAAATAAGTCACAACCACAAAAAGTTTCATCCCAAAATAATATAGTTTAATATTTTACAAAATACAAAAGGCATTTAATTAATGGTTTTAGCTACTGATTTAATTAGTTTGGTGCATTTAAACATTTTATAAAGACTTGGTTCCTCCACCAATATTACATATGATTTATTTGTCACCTTTAGAACATTTTAGTTTTGACATTTGAAAAGTTTTATTTTCCACTTTTAAATTTAATTGAAGTTTGAACTAGGAGTTTTGAAAAGGAAATGTGATTCAAATGTGATCAAGCCCTGTTTAGCAACATGATTAGCTTAATCACAGGGAGTTACTGTAGCATGATTCTCGGGGTGTTACACAACTAGTACAAGCTATCCTGACAAAAGGTGGTCTTCGACTGCCAAAGGCTCTGGTGGTGACGCCGTCGTGGGCTCCGCGATGACCTCCGTCCTGCCGTCCTGATGGTCTTGGTCTCGTTGCACCGATATGGAAACCTTTGCCTGATGCCTCAGGACTCCTCGCCTGCGCTTGCCCCTTTAGCACCAAAGAGGCAACGGGTACTCTGCGCCCGCTGGCGCTCGCTTGGCGCCTGCCTGGCCTTGGTCGTCACGGCTCACGTCGTGGGAACCTCACGAGGTGCCCCTTGCCTTGATCTCTCTGCTCCTCGCGAGCCGGCCTAGCAAGGCCACCCTTGAGGAGGTCTTGTGTGGTCCGCCTCACGAGGCTTGGCCCCTCGCGAGGGTCTTGAGTGTTTGCTAGTGAAGATGGGCTATACCAGGCCGCTGGAGGAGTCACGCCGTGGGCCGCAGGCAGGCAGGTCTGGGGACCCCCTTTCCCAGAACGCCGAGAGTAGCCCCCGAGCCCAAGGCGCGCTCGGACTTGGCTTCGAGGCAAAGCCAAAGGGCAAGTGCGGAGCACCACGGGCCCCAACCGCCTACGGCCTTGATTGACGCGTGGCGACTGACGGGACGTGGGCGTCTCCGCTTCCCCACGCTGCCTCGGCAACTGCCCGACTTGACGAGTCCCTGGTGCATGCAGAGAAAACCATTATTACCTGTGATCATGGGGGTCGTCGGTTGGCCTTCTCCTGCTATAAATGAGGAGGGGGGCGGAGCCCCCGTCGCCCATCTCTTCCCGTTGCGCTCGCTTCTTCTTCCTTGCTTCATTGCTAGCAGCGACACCCATGGCGCCGGTGAATAGGTTCTCGGCCGCAGAGAAAGGGAAGGCCCGCCAGGAGGGGCCCGGCTCGCCACCGCCCAAGAGGGGACGCGGTCGCCCATGCAAGCACGTCGTGACCCCCGCCATGGCCCCTCGCGGCCGCGGCGGCACCTCTTCGCGCGGTGTGGCCGCCTAGGTCGTGGCAGCCCCGTCGATGGAGGGAGGCGTGCCATAGTTGCGCGGCCTCCCCGGTCGCGCTTCCACTCGATGGAGGTGCTGCCGGAGTTCGTCGTGTCGTCGGAGAACCCGGCCGGCACCTGGCTTCAGCTCCCGCGCTCCTTCACCGGCGAACTGCCGGCCGCGGGCCCAGGCGGTCTCTGGCTGCAGGCGAACGGCTGCTGCAGCAAGGCTTCATGGGTCGCGGTGGAGGTCTCCGTCGCGGGCAACACAACCCTGGCCCATGGTTGGTAGACGTTTGCCCGCGCGCGGCCTGGGTAGGCGGTGTACCCTCCACTTCAAGTATGATGGCGACGCGACCCTCTACGTGAGGGTATTCGGGGAAGATGATCGCCGCATCGGATGCTGCCCTAAGGACAACGAAGGCGGGAGGTGCTCGGCCTTGGCGACGACCGCGACGAGGGTGAAGGTGAACTCGCCCTCGGCACCGGCCGCGGCTCGACCAGCTACGGCAGCTCCTCCTCTGGTGACAGCTCCAGCAGCAGCGACTATGATCAGCCGCCACGCCGTCGTGCCCGCTTTGAGGGTGGTAGCAGGTCGTTCCATCGCCGCGCCCCAGTGAAGCGCGAGGAGGAGTCTGGCTGAGTCCAGGAGGGCGCCAAAGGCCTACCCTCGCGAACCGTTGCACCCGCTTTTGTTTTGTTCTTTCCTTTCTTCCTGCATTTCAAAAAAGAAACATGTATGGGGCCCTACAAGGGCGTGTAACGAACCGTGATTTCCAAGTCGCTATGTTATGTTTATTGTTCCTGTGCTGTGTTGTGGTATTCGTGCTTCATATAGGTGCAGGGGGATAACTTAGCTTGGTGAGCCCGGGGTAGTTTCACGTCTCGTGGTGCGGCTCCTGGGACCTGCTGACACCTCCCAGCCACTGGCTCAGGAGCTGTTGACCTCAGGAGTCGTCGTAAAGCTGCAGAATTTTGTTAGGTCATCCGTTGGGTGCTTATCCTTCTCTGTGCGAGGCCCCAACCATGGGCTAGTCATGGCATGGCGCGCCACGTCGCGGTACCCGTGGGGCATGGACTTAGGAGGAGGCACCAAGCGCAAGCTCAACCGAGGGCGCCTCGCGAAGATTAGGAGAGCCGGAGCTCTCGAGCGACAGAGCTTCAGCGAGGAGTGCGCACACACCTGCAGAGCTCCCGCGTGAGGTGCGCGAGGGAGAGCGTCGGGCAACTACCGCCCTCCCAGGCGTAAAACAAGGAATGAGCGAATAGGTCAGCAAAAGGAAAGAAAAATCCAGCCGAGCAATCGATAGAGAACACCAGAACTCCAAATTCCATGAAAAGGGGCAAACCAAATACAGAAAGCAAATGAATAGCCGCGTCCGGCACCTAGTCTAGTCTTCTCACCAGTGCGTAGCTAAGTGCTGCCACTAGGACATGTGAGGGAGCCCCCGAGGCCCAAGGGCGGCACTCCTGAGACTCCGGGGCGTGTACAACCCCACTCATTATTACGTGAGAGTGTCACGGGCGGAGACCTTCACAGGCACTGGGCCTTGCTTCAAACGCGTTGGCCCTTGCTTCATGGGTAGAACTTCCAGAGGTGCTGGATATTCCAGGCGTTCTGGATGGGCACCCCGTCCCGTGTCTCCAGGCGCACGTCGCCAGGCCTGGAGACATGGGCGACCCTAAACGGGCCCTCCCACATGGGCGAGAGCTTATGCAGCCCTTCCCTGGAGAGCACCCGCCTTAGGACGAGGTCGCCCACCTCGAGCGTCCTGGAGCGGATGCTGCAGCAGTGATACCGTCGCAGCGCCTGCTGGTATCTTGCCGCTCGGAGCGTTGCTTCACGGTGGCGTTCCTCCCCCAGCACAAGGTCCATCCCCCGCATGGCGTCTTGCTGCATCTCATCAAACGCCAGGACTAGTGTGGAGCGATGCTTGACCTCGTGAGGGAGAACCGCTTCTGCTCTATAGACGAGGAAGAACGGGGTCTCGCCTGTTGGCTTGGTGGCGATGGTGTGGATGGACCACAACACAGACTAGAGCTCGTCGTGCCAGCCCTTGCCGCAGGCCTCGAGCTTCTTCTTGAAGGTCCTAGTCTTGAGGCCTCTCAGGACTTCCGCGTTGGCGCGTTCGGCTTGGTCATTGCTCCTGGGGTGTGCCACCGAAGCGTAGCAGCTCTGCGTTCCAAGGTTAGCACAATATGTCCTGAAGAGATTGCTAGTGAACTGCCAGCCGTTGTCGGTGATGATGCGGTTAGGGACCCAGAACCGGCTCACGAGGCCCTTGATGAACATAACCGCGGACCTGGCCGGGATGGTGCGGACGGTCTCGACCTCTGCCCACTTGGTGAACTTGTCGACGGTGACATAGAGGTAGCGGTAGCCCCCAGGCGCTCGAGGGAACAGGCCAAGGATATCCAGCCCCCAGACCGCGAATGGCCACAAGAGCGGGATGGCCTGGAGGCCCTGAGCTGGCTGATGGATCTGCTTGGTGTGGAGTTGGCAGGCCTCGCAGGACTTCACCAGCTCGGTCGCGTCGCTGAGTGCCGTAGGCTAGTAGAACCCGCTACGGAACGCCTTGCAAACCAGGGTTCGTGACGACGAGTGGTGCCCGCAATCTCCGCCGTGTATGTCACCTAGCAACCCGTTCCCCTGCTCCCTGGAGAAGCATCGTAAAGATACATCATTTGGCCGCTTTCTGTATAGCTCACCGTCCCGATGCAGTATGCCGTAGCCTGTCGGGCCACACGCTCTGCGTCCTCCTCTTTCTCTGGCAGTGTCCCTCGCGTTAGGTATGCCTTGAACTCCTCAGTCTAGCACCCCTCCCGAGGCTTGAGCGCGAGGAGCAGACGCGCTCCTGAGGTCGGGCCACAGGCGGGGGCTCCCGAGGTTGGCGCCGGGGGGAGCTCCTCCCGAGGCAGTGTTGGCTCCATAGCAGGAGGGGCTGCTGAAGGCTTGAAGAGCCGCTCCTCGAAGATGCATGGCTCCTGGGGTAGGCGCCTAGACGCTCTCTTGGCGATATCGTCGGCTTCCTTGTTCGTGCCTCGAGGCATGTGTTGTAGCTCCAGGCCCAAGAACTGCTTCTCCATCTTGCGCACCTCTGTGAGGTACGCTTCCATGTGCTCGTCCTTCGGTTCGTATACCTTGTTGGAGAAGTTGACGAGGAGCTGCGAATCGCCCTTGATTGTGAGGCGTTTTACCCCCAGGTCCACCGCAGCCTTAAGGCCAGCGATGAGGCCTTCGTACTCCGCAATGTTGTTGGAGACCTTCTCGCCCTGCTGGAAGCAAAGCTGCACGACGTAGTAGAGCTTGTCTTGAGTGGGCGAGATGAGCACTGCTCCAGCCCCCACGCCCTAGCGTGCGAACGCTCCATCGAAATACATGACCCAGCCATCCGACGCTTCACTTCCTCGCGAGAGGGATCGGTCCTCGCCTGCTTCAGGCCCCGGGGCGTCGGTCCATTCTACCACGAAGTCGGCGAGCGCGGCTCCCTTGATGACCCTGGTTCTGCTGAACTCCAGCTGGAATGCTTGCAGCTCGATGTTCAATTTAGCGACTCTTCTAGCCGCGTTGGGGCTCCGGAGTACCCTCTCCAATAGGTAGGCCGAGACGACCTTGATTGGGTGACCTTGGAAGTAGTGACGCAGTTTAAGCGAGTCCACCAAGAGCGCGAGCAAGAGCTTCTGAGGCATGGGGTACCATGCCCTCGCATCCTGCAGTACCGTGCTGACGAAGTACATTGGGTGCTCGACGAGGGCGGGAGCGTCGATGGAGCCTGTGTCTGCCGGAGGTTGGGGCGTCTCCTGAGGTGATGGGACCCCAAGAGCCTGGTCGCCCACTAGGGCCTCCGTAGGCCCGAGAACGCCGCCTTGCGGGCCTGATCACTCGTTGGCGTTGTTGCAGCCTTTGCGGTGTCCTCTTGGTGCTGTATCGCCCCGGCTGGAGGTGCAGCACGGTGTGGCGGACTCTTGGTCTGGCGCTCTTCCCGGACTGCCACTAGCGTCGCGCTAGCGGAGTAGGGAGTGGCGGCAAGGTAAAGCACTAGGGGCTCGAGGGGACGAGGCGCCACCATCACCAGAGGGCTGGTCAGGTATCTCTTGAGGTCTTGAAATGCCAGGTCGGCCTCCGGGGTCCACTCAAATGGGCCCTTCTTCTTCATCAGCTTGAAGAATGGCAGGGCGCGCTCCCCCAGCTTGGAGATGAAGCGCCCTAGCAAGGTCACGCAGCCCGCAAGCTTCTGCATTTCCTTGAGAGTTTGTGGTGGGCTCATGTCTTCTATCGCCTTGACCTTCTCCGGGTTGTCCTCGATCCCCCTGTGGGATACGAGGAAGCCCAGTAGCTTACCGGAGGGAACACCGAACACGCACTTCTCTGGGTTGAGCCGCAGGTCCACCTGGCGCAGGCTTGCGAAGGTCTCCTCCAGGTCCTGAATCAAAGTTCTAGCTTCCCGAGATTCTACCATGATGTCATCGACGTAGGCTTCAGCGTTTTTCCCGAGCTGCTGACCCAGGGCGATGTGCATCAACCGTTGGAAGGTCGCACCTGCGTTGCGCAGCCCGAACGGCATGCAAGTGTAGTAGTACACACTGCATGGGGTCAGGAAAACCGTCTTATCCACATCCTCCACTGCCATCTTGATCTGGTGGTAGCCCGAGAACGCGTCAAGGAAGCACAGCAGGTCGCACTCGGCGATGGAGTCGACAATCTGGTCGATGTGCAGAAGCGGGAACGAGTCTTGGGGGCAGGCCTTGTTGAGGTTGGTGAAGTCGACACACATGCGCTCCTTCCCGCCCTTCTTCGGCACAAAGACGGGGTTTGCCAGCCACTCCGGGTACCGAACCTCGCGAATGACACCTACTGCCTCCAGCTTGCGGGTTTCCTGGACGATGAAGGACTGCTTCTCTATGGATTGTCGCTGCGCCTTCTGCTTCACAGGGTGCACATTGGGGCACACCCTTAAGTGATGCTCTATCACCCCCCTCGGGACCCCTACCAGCTTCTTGGGTTACCAGGTGAATACCTCCTTGTTCGCACGCAAGAACCTCACCAATGCCTCCTCTTGATCTGGGTCGAGGTCGGTGCCTATGGTGAAGGTGGCTCCTGAGGGCTCACCTTCCTCGATCGGTACTTGCTTGGTTTCTGCCCGGCTTTGAGTGAACAACTGCTTCTTCTTCGCCGGTGCAGCCTCCTTAGCTCCGGGGGTCGGCCGGGCATGCCGCCGCGGCGGTTTTGAGGGCAAGCTTGAGTGCCGCCAAAGCCTCCTTGGTGTCTCCAACTACGGTGAGGACGTCATTGCTCCCGGGCATCTTCATGAGGTTGTAGGCCGGATGAGTTGCTGCCATAAACTGAGCCAGGGCCGGGTACTCGAGGATGGCGTTTTATGGGAGGCCAATGCGGGCGATGTCGAAGTCGATCAGCTTGGTGCGATAGTTGTCGCGGGTGCCGAAGGTCACGGGGAGGCGGATCTGCCCTAGGGGGCTGGTGAAGCCGCTGCCGACTCCGGAGAAGGGCTTGCTGGGGCGGAGCCGTTCGAGTGGTATGTGGAGCAGGCTAAAGGCCTCCACGGAGAGCACGTTGAGGCTGGCGCCGCCGTCGATGAGTGTCTTGGTGACAGCTACGTTGTAGATGGTGGGCGTGCAAAGCATTGGGAGCACGCCCGAGCCGACGGTGGTGATGGGGTGATCGCCCGAGTCGAAGGTGAAGTCGGCCTTGGGCGCCGCCCATCCTGGAGGAGTTCCTTGCCGCACAGAGGCGGCGCCGATCTGGCGGAAAAACTGCTTGGCATGGCAGCCCGAGGGTGGTGCCTGCGAGCCACCGAGGAGGGCTGCGATGGCGATGGGCGCTGGTGCCGCGAAACGTGCGACGAAGAGGCCGCGCAGCTCTTCCCAAGTGGCCACGGAGGACCCTGGTAGGTTGAGCAGCCAGGCACGTGGCGCGCCTGCGAGGGCCATGGGGAACTAGTTCGCCATGACCTTGTCGTCGGCTCCAGCTTCCAGGACGGCCTCCTTGTACGCTACCAGGAAGGCTGACGGATCCGCCGCACCATCGTAGCGCGGTGGCATCTCCGGCTTGAACTTGGACGGCCACTGCACCCACTGCAAGGCGGGGGTAAAATCTCTGAGCCCCCTGGCGCCGTCGTGGGTGTCGGCCGACCCAGTCGGAGGAGCTACACCAGCCATGGGGACAGGACAGGAAGGCGGCGCCGACGGAGAGGCGAACTTCGGCGCACCCCTACCTGGCGCACCAAATGTCGGATTACGGGTTTCGGCAAAACCCTTGAGGTACGAACTCTGGGGTGCGCACGAAGATCTCTCCCCCCTAGCTCACGCTCTCACCGCGATCTCAAAGCCCAGCCCGTCGAACCCGAAGAACAAGGGACACAAGAGTTTATACTGGTTCGGGCCACCGATGTGGTGTAATACCCTACTCCAGTGTGGTGTGGTGGATTGCCTTGTAGGCTGAGGATGAACAAGTACAAGGGAAGAACAACCTCCTGAGGAGAGGGGTCCTTGATCTCGGTGAGCTTGTGTGGTCGAGGGTGATCTGAATGATCCGTCCCCCCTTCATGGTGGTGGCTAGTCCTACTTATAGAGGCCCTGGTCCCCTTCCCAAATATTAGGCGGGAAGGGATCCCACAACAGCCAATTTGAAGGGGGACATCTAGTACAAGCTATCCTGACAAAAGGTGGCTTCGACTGCCAAAGGCTCTGGTGGTGACGCCGTCATGGGCTCGGCGATGATCTCCGTCCTGCCGTCCTGCTGGTCTTGGTCTTGTTGCACCGATATGGAAACCTTTGCCTGATGCCTCGGGACTCCTCGCCTGCGCTTGCCCCTTTAGCACCAAAGAGGCAACGGGTACTCTGCGCCCGCTAGTGCCCGCCTGGCCTTGGTCGTCTGTCACAACCTGATTTTGGCCCTTTCTTTTTCATTTGATTTTCTATGGATTTTTGCTTGAGTTTTCTCTTTCCTTGGCTTTGTGGTCTGGAAACTGAAGAAGATGACCTCTTCTTTGTTTCCAGAGTGGCTTGTCATCCTCAAATCCTTCACTAGATCATATCATTTCCATCCTAGCCCAACCCCAATATTCTTTTGCTAGGGAATATTCCTTCTTCTATTAAAGGAATAACCCTGTCTGCCCTAGGTTGTGAAGCAACCTATATTTCCATCACTCCTAAAATTCCCAAGTAATTCTCATAAATTGTTTGGGTCCTATCTTCATCAAATATGGCAAAACTTTTCATTGCCATGTTCAAAAATAATTCTCAAATAATTCTTTTCCTGTTCTGCCCTAAATGGCACATTGTGAAGCAAGTGCTATTTTTTGCCCAATTGACCCCCAAACCCTTTGGACATCTTTTCCTGTCCAAATAATTGTCCTGTGCCAAAATTCAACCTTTTTGCCTAGCCAAGCTTCCTCAGTGATTTTTCAAAGTTCTTGTCTGAGGGAAGCCTTTGTGAAGGAAGTGCTAACTAGGGTTATCCAAATGAGTTGAAATTTTGCACACTCCTTCATGTTCTCATATCATTGCCCTCCTCCTAGTTTCAGCCCTATCCAATCATCTATGTGAGCACATGACCAAATCTTTGTTTCTGGCAATATTTTCAGGTTATGAAGCAATTATAAATTTTTAATCCTTCCTTAATTCTGAGAAATTACCAGATCATGTTCCTACCCATATAACATCCCTCCACCAAATTTGGGATCATTTACTTAAGCCATTTGATCACCAAAATTATTTCTAGTTTCTGTCCAGAGGAGATGTTTGTGAAGCAAGTACTATTTTGCCATGTCCATTTGGTATGAAACTTTTACAACATCTTTATATGGCCAAATAACCCTGCCTTGCAAAATTTCAGCTCAACTTGACACTCCATGTGAGTGCCCCTTCCTGATCAAGTTTCTGGACCAGATTTAGCAGTTGTTAAGCAAGTGCATTAAATATCAGTCCATTTCCATCCAAAATTTACAGGATCGTAGTCCTTCCTATCTTAAACACCCCAGACAACTCTATTTGACCCAATCAGCTCCCTGTTGATCACCAGTGCTCATCCAAGACTAATACAGCAAAGTTTCAGCGATGCCACACTCCTCTCTTTGGCTCCTTGTCTTGATCCATCAACTCTCTCAGCCTCTATTATGCAGGGACTAGTCAATTGACAACTCCTCGCAGCCTCCCTTGTCCTCTTCGTGCCAGTGTCCTTGGTGACCACCGTTTTGGCATGCTCTGAGCATGTCCCGAGCGTCGTTTTGCTCGGGCACGGCTCGTGCTCGTTGTCTTCGCGCCCGTGAGCGTGTCCGGCGTGTTCCCCGCGTCGTCGCCATCTCTCTGGAGCCCTTCCCCTTCCGTCTTCTTCCCCGGTGAGCCGTCACCGTCGCCGCACCGTTCTGACCCGTGACCGTGTCGTCTTCCGCGGCCATGTCCTCTTCCTTCTCTTGTCCCCGAGCTTTGCCTCGTCTCCGTGAGCTCTTCCACTCGTCCGTTCCCTCCCTCGTCGCCTTGCCCCCTCCCCGTGACCCTTGGCCGCGCGTGCCCGTCACCGGAGCGCGGACACGTAGCCGCGCACGTGCCACCTCACCCCCTCGCCGCTTGGCTATATATAGCCAGCCCCGAGCTCGTCCAAGCACTCCACCGGCCTTCCCACACCCCTCTGGTCCTGCCTAGCCACTAGCCCGAGCTCGAGGAGCTCCCGTTGCGCTCCATTGCCGCCATGGCCGCCGCTCTGCTCGGCTCAAATTCGAGCCCGGCAGCCCTCCCCTCCTCCTCCCGACCCCTCCATTGCGTTCACCTCCTCCCAGAGAGCATCTCCACCCCACCCACTCGTCGCCGGAGCCACCCAAGGGCCGTGCCCCTAAGAGCACCGCCGCCTCTGCCTCCTCCCTGCCTCCACCTGTCGCCGTCTCCCCTTCCATCCCCGGCGACCGCTTCCCTCCTGGACGGGCGCGCCAGGCTCAGCCGCCCCCGCTGGTGGCCTCGCCCTGGCCAGGGATGGCCGGAGTTGGCCAGGCCGGCGCCGGCCTCTTCCCTGCCCTCGCTCCTCTGTCTCTGATCGGGGAGGCAGCGAGGAGGAAGACGACGCCCAGCTGGCCCCTCCCCCTGCCGCGTGGGACCCGCCAGTAAGTGGCCTAAGGCCCTGGTCCACGTGGATAAGTGGAAGCGTCTTCTCGGTTAGTGCGTTTTCAGTTGCTCGAAAACGTATTTCAACTAGTACGCTTTCATCTGCAAGAAAGCGTATTACCTTCTTCTTCTGAAAAGAGTACGTTTTCTAAGATAGAAAGCGTATTTACTCAAATTTGTTTCTGTCTTATCCACTCAGGGACCCGGCTGTGAATATTCTTTTTACAGAAAAGTCCCTGAACTTCCACACCTCTTAACTCCGCAACTGTAACTCCGAATGAGGTGAATCCAACGCCCACGTCTTCGTCTCGTCGAGCCCGAACTTTTGGTACCATTTTCACTATGGTTTGACATACTGGGAATGACCATTTTTCCCTTGCCCTAATCAGCCCCTCCGAGAGAGTACCCTTTCCAGCGATTCTTTCCGCGATCGTTCCACACCTCTTCCCGGAGCCTTCTTCATCCCCAGGCAAGCCACAACCACCATTTGCATGGTAGCCATGCAGAAGCATTGGTTTTCAACTTGAATCTTTAATACTGTCTGTTTGTTTTGCTACTGCTGTCGGTATTTCGGTTATGCTTATGGATCGGTGTTTACTGTCATGCTATGTTTTCTTGCACTCTGTTATTATGCTCTTCATGCTAGTATTATTTTCTTATGGACCATGTTTGGTAGTAGTACATGCTAGTGATGGTCTTCGGTGCATGACTATCATCTGTTCCGAATACCACCGTTATGCATGTTTTTTGCATCCAGTTGATTAAATACTTGCATGGTTGTTTTATCATTATGTTATTGCATGGTATTTATTGTTGATGCTAGTGGTCATGTTATGCTATGGGTAGTGTGCTAGTTGTGATATTCATGCTCGTCAGTATGCCATGATCATCTGGATAAATGGTTAAATGTTGTTGCTATGCTCGTTGATTGTGATGCACCCCCATGCTTATGTTTGATATCATGTTCATGCTTTGTAGTTGCATCATGTTATTTTTGTCATGGCTCAGCATATTGCATTCAAGTTTAACCGGAGTAAATTGAACTTGAACAACTGTTGGCTGAGTCATGGTGCCACCAAATCGAGCTGACCAGTGCAGCCACGTTTGCCATATGGGAAGGCCCTAACTGGGTCTATTGTCATGCCTCTCGCCGGTGCCTCCCGCGAGGGAAGGTTATGCATGGGTGCTACCTTGGCCGGGTAGGACGGCATAAGCCTTGTGTGCCCCTGTTTGGTTTTGAGCTCATGTCCCCGTTTGGGATCGTTTTGCCACGATGGTGGCCGTTGGTGCCTTTGGTAGGCACGGGGCCACCCATGACTTAGCCCAAAGGGGAGTTGGTCGAAGTGGCCGGGAGAGTGTCATGGCAGTAGGACGGTTTTGTCGGAACGCCGTTGGTCCACCGAATGGGAGTGCGAGGCCATGGGTTCCATGGTGTGGGTACAGTGTGCTAACCTCTGCAGAGTGTGTGTGTTAAATCTATTGATAGCCGCGCCCGCGGATATGGGCCCAGTTCGTGTCAGTCACACTATGGGTCAACGGTAATCATAATAACTTGATTAATAACAACCCCAGTTTGATGATGAAAGAAGTTGGTTGATATTTATGTGATCATGAGAGGATCACTGCGGTATCGTGAGTACCAACTTGTTGGATATTTGGGATGTTATGCGAGAGTCAAGGGTAAAGGTCAAGCTCCTTGTGGTCATAAATGATTACTACGGTATTGTTAATACCAAGCTTGATTGGATCCTGAGATGATCATGTGAGGTCCGTGGTGGTAAGTGATGCATGTGATGGTTATGAGGTAACCGAGCAGAATAAGTTGGTGCATGATAGTTTCATCATGTTGCATGCTAGTCTCATCATGTTCATATGTTTATGCCATGCTCGTATTGTTCTAGCTGTATCATGTTGTACATGCCATGTTGTTCTGATAGTATCGTGTGCATCGTTGCTTAATAATCTGTAATTGCCATGCTATTGTTTGTCTTGATTGCTTTGATTGCTGTGAGCTTGCAAGTACATTCAATGTACTGACCTGGCGTGTCATGCCAGTTTGCAGGTCATGCCAGATTTGATTGCTTGTTTGCCGTGGATTCCTTGTTTGCGAGCTAGGATAAGCGTTCCAGCCAGAGTCCCTACGGAGTGGAGTTCATCACCGTCGCTGCTGTTCCACTGCTAGGAGTTATTCCGCTGCATCGTGTTGTTCTGTTGCTTGCATAGAGCAACCGTGGCCGGCGTAGTGTCGCCGTGCCGATGTAATCCCCTTGTACCCATATAGATTGTAATAAAGAGCTGATTTGTTCTATGCTAAGCAGTGTCGTATTCCAGAAGACTTCTCCTCAATCTCTGGGCTGGAATACGGGGCGTTCCGGTTTCTCTGAGGCGGGGTGCCACATCGTCACGGCTCACGTCATGGGAACCTCACGAGGTGCCCCTTGCCTTGATCTCTCCGCTCCTCGCGAGCCGGCCTAGCGAGGCCGCCCCTGAGGAGGTCTTGTATCGTCCGCCTCGCGAGGCTTGGCCCCTCGTGAGGGTCTTGAGTGTTTGCTGGTGAAGGTGGGCCGTACTGTAACGCCCACGATGCGTTACAAGTTGGTAATCAGAGCCATCCCCGACTTAGGAGCCCCCTGCTTGATCGAATCGCTAGCGTTGTTGAGTCTAGAACAAAAATATTTTGAGTCTTAGGATTATATATATCGGAGAGTAGGATTCTTTTTACTCCTCAGTCCCTTCGTCGCTCTGGTGAGGTCTCCTGACGTAGAAGTTTTGACTCTTCTCTCCTCAAATTTCACTAAATTTTTTTTAAGATCACGCGGGTATCTTGGAATCGTTCCGATGGTGTTGTGACGAGAACATTGTTCTTGGTGCCTCCTGACATTTAGGGGTTGTGGCAGTGTCCCGGGGAGTTGAGCTCCGAGGTGTTGTCATCACAATTTTATCGTTGCAGTTCTGGAATACCTGAGTTTCACCGACATCAAAATCTCTTTTATGCAGTTGTTGGTGAGATCACCTCGACGCCACCCAGTACTGGGGCGGGAGTTCGGGAGTATTGCCATAACTTGTATAACGGATGTTTTTCGAAGGTTGAGGTAAATGATTTCCGAAGGTTTCTTGGTTATGTGTTGACGGATGGATACAGCTGGATCTAGGGATTGTTAGTTTGGGTGATATATTTTGTGTCCCCTGTATCCCCAACACCAGATTGCATAACCAGAAAGTTTCGGGAGTTTATAAGTGGGAATTCAAGTAGCCTTAGGATATCTTTCCGACAGACGCATGATATGAGATTGGGGTTCGACGTCTAGTGGTCCGCCTGTACACGGTTGGTTTTACAGTGGTCTCGTAGTGTCTTAAAGAGTCCTTGGCTATGCCGACTCGGGGACGCTTCGTATGTCATGTGCACAGCCTTGTACATGATGGTGCTGTACGATTGAGCCCGTGTGGGCCCCACCACGAAAACTTCGGACGAAATATCTATCATATGTTTGTTCCGGCTTATTCTGCAAGCCAATACTTGTTTTGTTTTGAATTGTGATATTCGAGTTGCTTCGAAGTCAGATGTTGATTCCATACCTTTTTCTAAGTGGCTTCTCAACTTATGGAAGTGTGATGATTTACTACGGAATTCATTCGTTCATCTTCGTTCGAATGTTTATTGTGAAGACTATATGTTGCAATTTCTATCCGTTGATTCTACTTATCTATTTGTCTATCAAGATGCTAACGGATGTCACCCTCTTCAGGATGGCTCCGCCAACGCGTCAGAATCCGGATCGCAATGAAGGGAGTCAAGCGAACCCTCCGCCACCACCTCCGCCCCCGGAGGCATGGCAAGCTATCATGGCAGCCACCAACGCCAATGCTCAGATGATTCTGCAACTCTTGCAAGAACGCACCCAAGGGCAAGTCAATCAAGGTCAAGGCAACAATCAGCCTCACTTCGCTACACTCAACCAGTTTCTCGCAAATCAGCCCAAGTCTTTCAGCTACTGTGCCGAGGCCACGGATGCCGATGATTGGCTCGTGGACATCAACAAGCATTTTGAATGTAGCAATGTCAGGCCTGAGGACTATGTCAAGTTCGCTTCTTTTCAGCTCAAGGACCAAGCTGCTGATTGGTATCAACAATACAAAGATTCCAGAGGAGGTCGTGTGATCACT
Organism: Triticum aestivum; assembly: GCF_018294505.1. Classification (NCBI taxonomy): domain Eukaryota; kingdom Viridiplantae; phylum Streptophyta; class Magnoliopsida; order Poales; family Poaceae; genus Triticum; species Triticum aestivum. Next base: position 167,863,778 of record NC_057811.1, on the reverse strand, counting down.
TGGACTGACTTCTGTCGGGACTTCAAAGCACACCACATTCCACAAAGTGTTGTTGAGAGCAAGCGTGAGGAGTTCCGCAATCTCAAGCAAGGCAACATGTCTGTGTATCAATACAACATCCAGTTTCAGAAACTTGCTCGCTTCACTAAACAAGACGTTCCTGATGAGAAGAGCATGATCTATCACTTCAGAGGTGGCCTTAGAGAGGATCTGCAGTTAGCTCTCGTTCTTGTTGAGCCTACTCAGTTTGATCAATTCTATAACATGGCAATGAAGCAAGAGGCTGCTCAGCTCAAGTGTGAGGCTTCTAAGAAGAGAGTCAGAGACGCAGTTCAGTCGTCTTCTTCGTCACTTGTGGCAGCTAAGCAGCAGAAGTTCTGGTTGCCTCCTCCTCCTCCGTTTTGTCAGCCTTACCAGCAGAAGAACAAAGGTGGCCATGGTTCTTCCAACTCTTCCAACTCTGGCTATCAGAATAAGTCTCAGAATCAAGCTTCAAAGTCCAATGCTCCTTATCACCGTCCACTCTCAGAGGTGACTTGCAACAAATGTCAGCAGAAAGGTCACTATGCTAACAAATGCTTCAACCAAAGGCGTCTTCCGCCTCCTCCTCCTGTCAGATCTTCCAGCAATGCAATGGTCAAGCATAATCCAAAGTCTGCTAAGGTGAACATGATGAATGCAGCTCAAGCGGAGGAATCTACTGATGTGATAATGGGTAATCTTCCTGTTAATGATATTCCTGCTAAAGTTCTTTTTGATACTGGTGCATCGCATTCTTTCATTTCTAGACCTTTTGTGGCGATGCATGATCTGGTTACTGAAGTATTGCCGAGTCCTCTATCTATTGTTTCTCCGGCTCGACAACTGACTTCTCGAGCATTCGTTCGGGATTCCGCTATCAAGATGGGCGACTATGAATTTCTGTCTTCTCCAATTGTTCTTGGTGACTCGGATATTGATCTTATTCTCGGGATGGACTGGCTTTCTAAGCACAAGGCTCAGCTTGATTGTGCTGCCAGGGAAATTCAATTGACACACTCTTCTGAGGATGTGATTATTTATGCCGCTCGTGATGAAACCATTCGGTTATTTTCTCTCAATGAGAAGGGCGAATTGAATGTCATCTCTCAGATTCCAGTCGTTTGTGAGTACCAAGATGTCTTTCCAGAAGAGCTTCCGGGTATGCCTCCTCATCGGCCAGTTGAGTTCGTTATCAAACTAGAGCCTGGCACCGAACCCGTTTGCAAGCGTCCATACAAGCTTGGACCAAACGAGCTGAAGGAATTGAAGAAACAGCTCGATGAACAAGAGCGTCTGGGTTTGATCAGACCGAGTTCTTCTCCATGGGGTTGTGGTGTTCTTTTTGTCAAGAAGAAGGATGGCACGGACCGACTTTGTGTCGACTACCGTCCGTTGAACAAGAAGACAATCAAGAACCAGTATCCACTTCCCAACATCAATGAGATATTCGAGCAACTCAAAGGTGCTAAAGTATTCTCCAAGCTTGACCTTCGTATGGGTTATCATCAGATTCGCATTCGTGAAGAAGATATTCCCAAGACAGCATTCAGAACAAGCTTTGGTTCTTATGAATATACTGTCGTGTCTTTCGGCCTTGTCAATGCTCCTCCAGTATTCTCTCGGATGATGAATTTCATCTTCAACCCCTATACCAATGAATTCGTCCTGGTGTATCTCGATGATATCTTGGTCTTCTCCAAGAATAAGAAGGACCATGCCAAACATTTGCGACTGGTGCTCGACAAGCTCAGAGAGTATCAATTCTACGCGAAGTTCTCCAAATGTGAGTTTTGGCTCGATAAAGTTCTTTTCCTTGGTCACATCATCTTTGCCAAGGGCATTGCTGTTAATCCCGAGAAGGTGTCCGCAATTGTGAATTGGGAACCTCCTCAGAATGTCAAGCAGCTCCGCAGTTTTCTTGGTCTTGCAAGCTATTGCCGAAGATTCGTTGAGAATTTCTCTAAGATTGTAAAGCCTCTTTCCAACCTCCTCCAGAAGCATGTGAAGTATGTCTGGTCTCCTGAGTGTGACGTTGCTTTCAACACTCTCAAAGAGAAACTAGTCACAGCTCCTGTCTTAACTCCTCCTGATGAATCCAAGCCATTTGAAGTTTTCTGTGATGCTTCTCTCCAAGGTCTCGGTGCTGTGTTAATGCAAGGGAAGAAAGTTGTGGCCTATACCTCTCGTCAGTTGAAGCCCAACGAGAAGAACTACCCCACTCACGATCTTGAGTTGGCGGCAGTTGTCCATGCATTAATAACATGGAGACATCTCTTGTTGGGAAGACAAGTGGACATTTTCACCGATCACAAGAGTCTCAAGTACATCTTCACTCAGCCCAACCTCAACCTTAGGCAGACTCGATGGGTCGAAATGATTCAAGAGTACAATCCGAGTATTGAATATACTCCAGGCAAGGCCAATGTCATTGCATATGCTTTAAGCAGGAAGGCTTATTGCAACAGCTTAATTCTCAAGCCATTCCAATCGGATCTTTGTGAAGCTTTCCGCAAGCTGAATCTCCAAGTTGTTCCTCAAGGCTTTCTTGCCAACCTCATATTCTCTCCTACTTTGGAAGATCAAATTCGTGAGGCACAACTTCTTGATGCCATGGTGAAGAAGGTGAAACGTGGTATCGACAAGGGTCTTTCCAAATACAAGTGCTATCGCATTGATGACAGAGACACTTTGTTCTTCGAGGACTGGATTGTGGTTCCTAAAGGTGATCTAAGGAAAGTCATTATGAACGAGGCGCACAATTCTCTTCTTTCCATTCATCCTGGAAGTACGAAGATGTACCATGACCTCAAGCAGTCGTATTGGTGGACTCGAATGAAGCGAGAAATTGCTCAATTCGTGAATGAATGTGATGTCTGTCGAAGAGTGAAAGCAGAACACCAACGACCAGCTGGTCTCCTCCAACCTCTTGCTATCCCAGAGTGGAAGTTTGATCATATCGAAATGGACTTCGTGACTGGTTTTCCAAAGTCCAAGCGTGGAAATGATGCTATCTACGTTGTCATCGACAAGCTTTCTAAAGTGGCTCATTTCCTTCCAATCAAAGAATCCATCTCAGCAGCTCAGTTGGCAGAGCTTTACACCTCCAGAATTGTCAACTTGCACGGCATTCCACAATTGATTTCTTCAGATCGTGGAAGCATCTTCACCTCTAAGTTCTGGGACTCCTTCCAGAAGGCCATGGGCACAAATATTCGCTTCAGCACAGCTTTCCATCCTCAAACTAGTGGCCAAGTCGAGCGAGTCAATCAAATTCTTGAAGATATGCTCAGGGCTTGTGTCATTTCCTTTGGCATGAAATGGGAAGATTGTCTTCCATATGCCGAATTCTCCTACAACAACAGCTTCCAAGCGAGTTCGGGCAAGGCCCCATTCGAGATTCTCTATGGCAGAAAGTGCCGTACTCCTCTCAATTGGTCAGAGACTGGTGAACGCCAACTTCTTGGCAATGACTTAATCACTGAAGCTGAAGAAATGTGTAAAGTCATCCGTGATAATCTCAAAGCCGCGCAATCGCGCCAGAAGAGTTACTATGATAGTAAGCACCGTGATTTGGCTTTCGAGATCGGAGACCATGTCTACCTCCGCGTCTCTCCAATGAAAGGCACTCGTCGCTTCGGTATCAAAGGGAAGCTTGCCCCTAGGTACGTGGGTCCTTTCAAGATCATTGGCAAAAGAGGCGACCTCGCCTATCAACTTGAGCTTCCTTCCAACTTCGCGAACGTGCACGATGTGTTCCACATGTCACAGCTCCGCAAGTGCTTCAAGACGCCTGAGCGCACTATGAACTTCGAAGAGATTGACCTCCAAGAAGATTTGTCTTATCATGAGCACCCCATTGCTATTCTTGAAGAAGCTGAGCGCAAGACTCGCAACAAGTCAAATTCCTGAAAGTGAAGTGGTCGCACCATTCCGACCGGGAAGCCACCTGGGAACGCGAGGACCATCTCCGTTCCGAATATCCGGAGTTCTTTCAGTCCTAGATCTCGGGACGAGATCCTCTCGTAGTGGTGGAGTGTTGTAACACCCCGCATGTAACTTGCCATATTTGTAACTCCGACTCTTGCCATTTTCGGCTATGTGCTATGATATTCCCTCCGTGGTCGGGTTTTGTCTTTCGTTTTGCATTTTGTTCAATTGCACCATGTTCATTAGAGGCCATCTTGATGCCCAAATCTCTGTTGCAAGAGTGCTAGTTGCTGTTATCTGCTGGTTCTTAGCAGAACTTGGAGATTTGTCATTTTTTGTATCATTTAATCTGTGCATCTTATGGGCATGAGCTCTACATGTGTTTTGTTGTATGCCATGCTATATTTCAAGTGGTGTATGCCATGTATTTTTGTGATCTCTGTGGTGACTAGCAAAAGCATGCAAACTAGGCCCCGTAATGTTTCTGATTTCAGGGACAGCGATTTCTCTAAGTCCTTGTCTGCTGTTATTTTGTTACCATGTAAACTTGATGCTACAGAGAGATCCATGGATATTTTGGAGATGTTCAGTAAGGACGTTTTGTATCTATAGTTGTAATTGATCCATTCCTGCCCTTTTTTGCAATTATGGAGTGCCATAGCATGACTAAATCTTGCTCTACTTTCGCTATAAAATATTTCTGGCAGGTTCTTATCATGATATGCAATTTTGCCAAGCTTATTGTAGTTGATCCATACATGCTATGTATTTTCTCTTGCGATGGATAGCTTCATAAACATGACATATTTCTGTAGGTATTCTTGTTTTGTTATGCATTGCTTTGTGGTGAGTGCATCAAGCTCACAAAGAGGCCTTCATATTATTATTTCTGCCATGCTCTGTTTTCTGCCAAGTCTGAAACCTGTTAACGAAACTTGCTATGTTTACATGCTTTCCATCATATCTTCTGGTCCTTTTTGGCTTATGGTCAGTAAGGGACTTTTGTCATATCCATTTAGTAGAACACTGCCATGCCTTATTTTGCTATGTTAAGTTCCTGTAGCATGTTGATTTCGTGCTCTGAACTTTGCTACCTGATGCTGTTTTCTGCCATGTCCAGTAATTTCACCAAGTCTGTGAACCTGTTATTTTTTGCACTTTTGCCATGCTTGTTTGAGCTTGTTATGTTGTGAACTAGCCATAGCTCAGTGTTCATCTTTTGTCAAGCATCTCCTGTAGATTACAGCCATATGCTTTGTTGCTATGTTGGAGTGCTGTAGCTTTGTTACTTGTTGCACTTTAAGTGCTATCATGCTGTTAATCGCAGATTCGTGTCATTCTTGTTTTGCTTGCCATTTGCAAACCGTGCATCCGTTTCCGGTGATCTTTATATCGATTTCGACCGAAATCATCTCATCTTTCCAGTGGCATGCTTGTTTTGCCAAGTTACTGCCTTGTTCATCATTTTCCTTCCGGAGCACGCATACGCATCGCATATCATATCTTGCATATCATACATGTTTTGCATCATGTTGCTTGTGCATTTCTCGTGATTGATTGTGGTTCCGTTGCTTGTGTTCTTGTCTTGGGTAGAGCCGGGAGACGAGTTCGTGAACGAGGAACCTGTTGAGTACGCTTACGAGGATCAAACTTTCGACAACTCTGAGAACCTTGCAGGCAAGATGACCACCCCTCGAAATCACTTCTATCTTTGCTTTGCTAGTTTTTCGCTCTATTGCCATGCTGCGCTACCTATCACTTGCTATATCATGCCTCCCATATTGCCATGTCAGCCTCTAACCATCTTTTCCTAGCAAACCGTTGTTTGGCTAAGTTACCGCTCTTGCTCAGCCCTTCTTATAGCGTTGCTAGTTGCAGGTGAAGTTGAAGTTTGTTCCATGTCGGAACATGGATATGTTGGGATATCACAATATCTCTTATTTAATTAATGCATCTATATATTTGGTAAAGGTTGGAAGGCTCGACCTTATGCCTGGTGTTTTGTTCCACTCTTGCCGCCCTAGTTTCTGTCATACCGGTATTATGTTCCTTGAGTTTGCGTTCCTTACGCGGTCGGGTGATTTATGGGACCCCCTTGACAGTTCGCCTTGAATAAAACTCCTCCAGCAAGGCCCAACCTTGGTTTTACCATTTTCCACCTAAGCCTTTTCCCCCCGGGTTTTCTAGAGCCCGAGGGTCATCTTTATTTTAACCCCCGGGCCAGTGTTCCTCTGAGTGCTGGTCCAAACTAGAGCCCTTTGCAGCGCCACCTTGGGGAAACTCGAGGATTGGTTTTAGTTGTACGGACTGCTCATCCGGTGTGCCCTGAGAACGAGATATGTGCACCTCCTATCGGGATTTGTCGGCACATTCGGGCGGCTTTGCTGGTCTTGTTTTACCATTGTCGAAATGTCTTGTAAACCGGTATTCCGAGACTGATCGGGTCTTTCTGGGAGAAGGTTTATCCTTCGTTGACTGTGAGAGCTTATGATGGGCTAAGTTGGGACACCCCTGCAGGGTATTATCTTTCGAAAGCCGTGCCCGCGGTTATGAGGCAGATGGGAATTTGTTAATGTCCGGTTGTAGAGAACTTGTCACTTGACCCAGTTAAAATACATCAACTGTGTGCGTAGCCGTGATGGTCTCTTCTCGGCGGAGTCCGGGAAGTGAACACGGTTTGAGTTATGAATGACGTAAGTAGGAGTTCAGGATCACTTCTTGGTCATTGCTAGATGACGACCGTTCCGTTGCTTCTCTCCTCGCTCTCTTTTGCGTTTGTTAGCCACCATATATGCTTATTGCCTGCTGCAGCTCCACCTCTTTACACCATCCTTCCCTTTAAGCTTAAATAGTCTTGATCTCGCGGGTGTGAGATTGCTGAGTCCCCGTGACTCACAGATTCTACCAAAACAGTTGCAGGTGCCGACGATGCCAGTGCAGATGATGGGGTCGATCTCAAGTGGGAGTTCGATGAGGAACGTAGTCGTTACTATGTGTCTTTTCCTGATGATCAGTAGTGGAGCCCAGTTGGGACGATCGGGGACCTAGCATTTGGGGTTATCTTATTTTCATTTGGATCTTGACCGTAGTCGGTCTATGTGTGTATTTTGGATGATGTATGAATTATATTTATGTATTGTGTGAAGTGGCGATTGTAAGCCAACTCTTTATCCCATTCTTGTTCATTACATGGGATTGTGTGAAGATGACCCTTCTTGCGACAAAACCACAATGCGGTTATGCCTCTAAGTCGTGCCTCGACACATGGGAGATATAGCCGCATCGTGGGCGTTACACGTTCCAGGCCGCTGGAGGAGTCACTCCGTGGGCCGTAGGGAGGCAGGTCTGGGGACCCCCTTTCCCAGAACGCCGACAGTTTTGGACTTGATGAAGAAGCTTGCCCTTGAGATTGTTTTAGCCTCAGAGACACCCTTCTCTTCCCAACCACAGGTTCTTGCTCATTGGGAAGTGACGAAGATGAAGACACTTGTGGTTGTGGTTGATCTTTATCTTGATCACGAACTTGAGCTTGACCTTGAGCCTCACTAATTTGTTCTTCATCATTTGAACGAGCTTGTTCTTGATCTTGCTCGGGAATATGAGGTACTTGATCTTGTTCTTAGATAGGTTCATGATCTCCCGTGGCATCTTGTACAAGAGTTGTCGGTGATGACTTCCCTTGTGGAGACTCCACAAGAGGGGCTCTTACTCTTTCTTCTTCTACTTGGACTTGGGGTGTTTCTTTTAGAAGAATGTGGCCTATCCCCATTTTCCTTATAGCTTGTGAAGGAGCCTCATCACCTACAACACTAGGACCAATTTGATCCACTCGGGAGCCGTTATCTTCATCAAACTCCACATTTACCGTTTCCTCAATGCACCCGGTGGATTTATTGAGAACTCGGTAAGCATGAGATTTTGATGCATATCCAAGAAATATGCCCTCATAAGTTCTAGACTCAAACTTAGTTAAGTGTATATGGTTCGGCAATGGCATTCCCACACAACTTTCATCCACACAAACCCCTCTTAATAGTGCGGTCATTCCTATGACTCGAAGCAAACTAGAAACTAATCCTTCGATTCGCCGGAAGACCACGCCTTGACCTTTTTGAATTCGGGGGTCGCACATCTCCATCACGGAGCACTTGGAACCAATACCCAGAGATAAACTTTAGTAACCGATATTAGTTCAACTAACCACATTGTCATCACACCAAAATATAGTATAAGTGCCACTTGCACTTTCATCATGTCATCTTGCTTAATGTGTTACTCTGTTCTTATGAACTTAATACTCTAGATGCCGGCAGGAGTCGGTCGATCTGTGGAGTAATAGTAGTGAAAGTGCGTTATATCGACTAGAGGGGGGGGGGGTGAATAGGCAATTTTTATAAATTCTTCACTAAGAAATTTGCCAGAGGAAATTCCTTAGCGAAGAACTACTTGTAGCGGAATAAGTACTCAAAATTTTGCATAGCAGAACACAAGCATGGTCATCATGATGAAATGAAGACAAGCACAGAGTACAGAATGCGTAAACACAGGATAACATAGGATGAAGACAAACAGACTGAAGAAATTGAACTGAGGAAATTGAGAAAGTCTTCAGTCAAAGTCTTCAAACACAGATATGAATAAGTGCACAACACAGTTATGAGGAAATGAAAGAGTTGAGGAAATAGAACCAGTAGGCTTGGTGAAGACAATGATTTGGTAGACCAGTCCAGCTGTTGTCTCAGTTGTACATCTAGTTGGAGCGGCTAGGTATTTAAACCTGAGGACACACAGTCCCGGACACACAGTCCTCACCGTATTCTCCTTGAGCTAAGGTCACACAGACCTCGCCCAATCACTCGTGGTAAGTCTTCAGGTGACTTCCGAACCTTCACAAACTCGGTCACTCGGCGATCCACAATTCCTCTTGGATGCTCTAGACCATGACGCCTAACCGTCTGGAAGAAGCACAGTATTCAAAGGTAACAAGCGTCGGATCCACGCAGGATCAATCTCTTCAGTGATGCTCAATCACTTTGGGTTTGTAGGTGTTTGGGTTTGGGTTTTCCTCACTTGATGATTTTCGCTCAAAGTCCTCGGAGGATGGGATGCTCTCAAATGACAAGTGTCAGTTTCTCTCGGAGCAGCCAACCAGCTAGTGGTTGTAGGGGGCGGCTATTTATAGCCTAGGGAGCAGCCCGACATGATAAGACATAAATGCCCTTCAATGATATGACCGTTAGGTGGGTAGATATTTTGGGACAGCTGGCGCATAGCACAGCAACGGTCGGAAATTTGAGTATCAAATTCCTCAGGGCTATCATGTTCCTCACTGTGTAGGCAATCCGCACTGGCGAATTCCTAACTCCTCAGTCAGAACAAATTCCTCAGAGACCAGAAGAACTTCGTCTCTGTCACTGAAGAATATGACTGAACTGTATGAGATTTCCAATGGCTTCACTCGAAGGGATTGGTAGGTGTAGGATTTTGAGTTGAGCATCACATGGAAATTTTTCCTTAGTATTTCCTCGACCCCCTTTAACAGTACGGTGTTTCCTATGACTCAAGAAAGGGAAAATGAAACTACGAAAACAAAAGTCTTCACGCTTCATGTTCCTCAAATGAATACCAAGTCTTCAAGGTCACACCAATTTCTTCACTTTCAAAGTCTTCAGAAAGTCTTCAGAAATCCAAAGTCTTCAGTCGAAGAACTTCATTTTTAGGGGTCGACTTTCTCTGTAAATATCAAACTCCTCATAGACTTATAGACCTGTGTACACTCATAAACACATTAGTCCCTTAACCTATAAGTCTTCAATACACCAAAATCACTAAGGGGCACTAGATGCACTTACAATCTCCCCCTTTTTGGTGATTGATGACAATATAGGTTAAGTTTTCAACGGGGATAAACATATGAAGTGTAAATACTGATATTGAGGAATTTGATTGCAAGATATAGAAGAACTCCCCCTGAAGATGTGCATAGTGAGGAATTTGCTTTTGAAGCAATGCACACTTGAAGAGTAAAATCATGGAGATCTCCCCCTATATCTTGTAATTCATACACGCATTTGACATAATATATGAAGAATTTGAAATGCATGATGAAATATGGTGACTGATGTAATTCAGCATGCGTGCAATAACATTAACGAGGAATAAGCATGCAGAAGAAACAGCAAAAGTATCAGGCCACCATAGAGTTTAAGTTTACAACTCGATCCAACAAAGTCATCAGAAGAACGAGAGTTGTAACTTAGAAAAAAACGCCCATATAGATAGACCCGCTTGAAGACTAACTCAAATTTCTCCCCCTTTGTCATCGAATGACCAAAAGGTTCGAAAATGAGGACTAACGCCCCTGAAGAATATCAAGTTGATGAAGGAGCGCCAGCGTTGTTGGGGTCGTTTGTTGATGTAGGGCCTGCCGCAGTGTCGTCCAAGTCTTCATGCTCGTCGGTGTCACGCGATGAAGAATAGGAGCTGGCCACCAAGGACGGAACCTTGACCTTCTTGTATTTCTTCGGTGGAGGTGCAGACCAGTCAAAGTCCTCCTTGATGACCCATTTTCTTCAGATCTTCTGCGCTATAAATGTGCGACAGAACAGCCCAGGTGCGGTTGAGGGTTTCATGAAGGTAGTAATGGTTTTTCTTCACTGCATTGTGGGTAGCAGTCATGTTGTGAAGAATTGAACCAAACTGACGCTTGACCCATTTGTGATTGCGATCAACCTTCTGGTGAAGACTGAGGAGAAGCTCACGGTCAGTCATCACCCTGGGAGCTGTGCCTTGAGGATTTGGCTTGGTTGCGTTGGCGGCAGAGTCATGGGTGGCAGAGTCATCATTGGTGGAGTAGGATGCAGCCTTGCGAAATTGACCATCCAATGGACGAATGCCTTCATCAATAACAGCAGTAGCCTTGCCCTTTTCATCAGCTGAGGAAAATGTCCGTTTGAGGACTTCAATCGGGGGCAAGTAGCTGCAATGGTTCAGTGTATCAGCTTTGTAGTTGAGTGAAGACCTTGTTCTGATGAATCTCATAATCCACGGAGCATAAGGCTTCAACTCAAACGGTGACATTGCGACATTGGCCAGAGTCCTCATGAAGAAATCATGGAAGTTGACGGGAACGCCATGAATGATATTGAAAAGCAGATTCTTCATGATGCCAACGACTTCTTCTTCATTCGAGTCGTGGCCCTTGATAGGACTCAATGTCTTCGTCAGAATGCGATAGACAGTCCGAGGCACATATAACAATTCCTTCACAAGGAATTTAGTTCTTGGGGCCTGACCTGGCTTCAATGGCTTCATCAGCACTTGCATATAGTGATCTGTAAGCTCAGGTTCACTGTAGACGCAACGAGCAGCTTCAAGGGGAGGACTGAGAGGCAAAGCACGAAGCAATTCAGTAGCTGGTGCCTTGTAGTGAGTATTTTCAGACATCCAGTCCAGCACCCATGAATTCACATCTTCAGAGTCTCCGGTGATGTGCAGAGTTGCATAAAATTGAAGAATGAGCTCTTCATTCCAATCACATATATCAGTGCAGAAATTTAACAGTCCAGCGTCGTAAAGAACACTGAGGACTGGCACGAAGCACGGCAGAGATTCCATATCCACGTGAGGAATGTGCTCATGATCGAAGACTTTGTCTTTGTTGAACAGCACTGAGGAATAAAAATTTGCCTGGCTGGCAGTCCAGAAACGCCTCTTCCTAATGCGAGCAGAGTCATAGGGGTTGTAATCAGTGAAGAATACGTGCTCGCCGAAGAAATCATTAGCCTTGAATTTTTGCTTCCTTGAGAATGGATCCTTTGGCTTGGGCAGAGGAGTGTCAGTCAGTTGCATTACAACCTCAGGAATCGCAATCTCAGGTTCTTCAGGCTGAGGAATTTCTGGTTCCTCTTCAGTGGCAGCCTGGGTCTTCAATTCTTCATTTTCATTTTCTTCAGCACTAGTGGCTGGAATTTCTTCATGAGCTTCATCAGATCCCATTTGAACTGTAGTTGCTGGGGACTGAGGAATTTGTTGCAATGGTGTGAAGAGTGGAGAGTTGGGGTGCTGACTTTCCCAAAAGTCATCATTCATCACTGGTGTGGTACAGCCAATGTCCACGTCTTCATCTTCTATTTCTTCAACGCCGGCCTCTTCAGCAGTAAACTGAGGCATAGGCGAGGAAACTGTGGGGGTTGAAGGGATTTTATCCACTTCAATTTCTTCATCCATCTGCTCTGACGAAGCAGCAGAAGGATTTTCTTCATCAGATCCGCTAGGGATCACATATTCTTCATCAAAAGGGACGATTTCCTTTGATGGCATGGAGGAAACAGGAACAACATCAATTGGATTAGCAAATGAGCTTGTCAATTTCTTCATCTTCTTCGGTGCTGAAGAATCTGAAGGAGCTGATGCTTTCCTTTTCTTCACTGCTGCACGCTCTGCAGCCTTGGTCTTCTTCACATCTGATGCAGATGGAAGAATTGGAGTTGGGGTAGGCGCAGGAGGAGCAGAGGAATGTGGTTGATTTTCTTCAGGCACAACTGATGCAGTTGCCCTGACCTCTTCATTTTCTTCAGGCGCACCACTAGTGGATGCCCTGGCAATTTCATCAGCGGCTGGAATGCAGTCATCAGCCCTGGAACTCACATTTTCTTCAGCAGCCTGAATGTCATCAGCGGTGCTGGCATGTTCTTCAGTTGGCTGAGCAGATGCTTCAGCCTGAGGAATTTCTTGTTGCAATGGGGCTGCAACATTGGAGGTGAACTTCTCAGTCAGTTTAACAAACCTGACCTTGGCTCCTTTCCAATCAGCATAGTAAGCATTGAAATCATCGCTGAGGACTTTGATTTCAGACTGGATCTTCACAAGTTCATCAGTTGTCATAGAGACAACGTTGTTCTTCAGGAATTTCTCCTTCCTGTACTGCGCTTTCTTGAGCTGCCTGGCCTTCTCAAATTTCCATTTCTCTTCTTGGATGAAGGCAGTCAGCATATGACTTTGGCCAGGAGTCAGCTTGAAGTCAGGCATAGGAGTGTTTGGGTCCTTGTGCCAGAGATCAATGTAATCGAGGATCAACTTTGGATCCAAAAGCAGAGGCACATTTGTGCCCTTGGCTCTAGCGGCCCTGACTTGCCTATCTCTGATGATTTCAGCAAGTTCTTCATCATCAGCTTCGTCTTCTTCAGACGGCACTTGGAAGGCGACCTGCTTCTTGTGAGGACTTGGGCGAGAGCCTCGTCCAGCAGTGGTCTTTGTCTTCAGCAGAGAGGGTCCTGTTGAAGAATTTGGTGCAGCTGAGGAACTAGCTGAAGCTCCTGAGGCAATAGAGATGCCTGTAGTCCTTTGGCACGTGGCAAGATGCACAGGTGCTGAGGATTTGGTCGGAGCAGCTGAGGACTTTGGAGGAGCAGGAGCAGCGTGAGGAATTGGCCGTGAGGACATTGACGGTGAAGCACTTGGCTTACGCGCAGGCTTCTTTGCCATGGATTTCTTCGGCTTGACAGAGACCTCAGCGGCAGCAGCAGCAGCAGAGTCTTCATTGAATTTCCTCACTGCTTCTCTAGCTTGTTTAGCCAGCTTGGCCTGGCGCTTGGCCCATTCATCAGGATAATCTTCACCACGCTTGAGGCTGGTGAGATCAGCTTCTTGGCCAGGTGCCAACGGAGGTCTTGAGCATGGAGGATTGAGTGCGAATTTCTTCATGTACTTGGGAGTCACATATCTGTACTCCCTCCACTCTCTTGCCCATCTCCTCTCTATCTTCTGAATGCGCACCTTGCGCTGATTTTTATCTTCCTCAGGGGGTGTGCAGTACCCAGCATAGATGTCCTCAGGGATTTCAAATGCAGTGTTGATCTCAGGCCTCTTTCCTCCTTTCTGTGGCTTCTTTCCATCAGCCATTTTCTTCAGATGAGGAATTTGAACAATTGAATTCTCTGAAGAAGTATGCAACCTTTCTTCGAGGAACGCTGCAAATGAGTTAAGTTGATGAGAACCTAGTGATTCAGCAGCGGACATGAGTACCTGTGAACAGAGTATAGTTGCGAGGAATTTGAAGAGGTCATATGCGTTCTCAGAAGATTTTTCAAAAAGAACAAGTTTGAGGAATTTGACCAGATGAGTCTTGAAGAATTTCACTAAGCGTTCTTTGTCTTAGGTTCCAGAGTTGTATAGATCGAAGATCCACACAATTGAGGAATCTTGAAGAAAAATTATTGCTTAGAGAAACGAATCAAGAACAGATGACATGTGAGGTGTTTAGTGTGTGAAGAATTTGAAGAATAAACACCTTTGAAGATTTTGTAGAAATCATTTGAATCAAGGAGGGCAGTAAAAGTAACTTTTAATTACCCTGAACGAAGAACACGACGAACTGTGAGGTAGAGATGAGAAGTTCGTCTGTGCAGATCTTCCACGCCCTAACTCGGCGGAGGAAGACGGCTACGGCGGCGGCGGAGTGAAGATTTCCGCGGCCGGCGCGAGTACGGCGGCGACGAGGTCGAGGCAGTGAAGCTCTTCCTCACCGGCGACGATGAAGTAGCGGCGGCGCTAGGGTTTGAGAAGCTCGAGCTGGAGAGAGGTCGAGCGGAGTAAAGGAAGTGAGGAAGGGGAGAGGGGGTATTTATAGCCACGGTGAAAAACTGTTCGCCCGAAGAAATTGGACGAACGTGCCCCTGACCCTTCTCATTCGCTTGACATGTGTCACCCACGTACTGAGAAGTGGAGATCGTGTTAGATCGTGGGTGAATAGATAAGTATTTCGTGGGATGTGGAACGGTTTGAGCGGCAAAGCCGAAAATTTGGATAAGATAAGTTAAAAGTTCCGTTCGCAAATTCTTCAGCTGACAAGGACACAGTGAAGATTTTGAACGAGTTTCAAATAGAACGCACATGAAGAATTTGTGAATAGATTGGGTTGAGTATAGCATAGAGGGGGAAGGGTCCGATCACATTCACTTAGCAGAAAAACCAACTTGAAGAATTAGCCATAAGTGAATGCTGTAGAGGACATAAACTCATATATATATATAGCCAATGAAGAAAAACGACGGAGAAGGTGAAGACAATGCAAAGTTGAAGAACATGAACAACCGAGGAATTTCAAAAACTGAGGAAAAAACTCAAATTGAAGATTTTCAACTTTTGTGGTGGCGTGACCCACCGTATAAGAATGATGATTTCAGACACCGCGTACAATTGTCGTAGGGCTCTGAGAATCAAATTCTTCATTAATTTCTTCACACTTAGAGTGTTATTCTTCATTGATTGAAGAAAAACGTTTCTTCATGTGTTGCACATCTAAGTCATCAATTTTGCATAAGTGTTAGGATGAGTGTCCTTTTCAAAGAACATTCGAAGATTCTAGGATATTTAGCTCACACCGCAACTTGCTAAATCTCTTCTCATCCAAGGGCTTTGTGAAGATATCGGCTAGCTGTTCTTCAGTCTTCACATGCTCAATAGAAATGTCGCCCTTCAACACATGATCGCGAAGAAAATGATGACGAATCTGAATGTGCTTTGTCTTCGAGTGCTGAACTGGGTTGTGAGCAATCTTGATGGCACTCTCATTGTCACAGAAGAGAGGCACATTCTTCACGTTGACGCCGTAGTCCTTGAGAGTTTGCTTCATCCACAGCAATTGAGCACAGCAAGAACCAGCAGCAATGTACTCAGCTTCAGCAGTAGACAGTGATACGCAGTTCTGTTTCTTCGAGGACCAACAGACCAAAGATCGTCCGAGGAAATGACATGTACCAGATGTTGACTTGCGGTCCACACGATCACCAGCATAGTCAGAGTCAGAATATCCAATGAGATCAAAAGCCGAGCCCTTGGGGTACCATAATCCAAGTGTTGGTGTGTGAGCTAGATATCGAAGAATATGTTTCACAGCCTTATGGTGTGATTCCTTCGGTGTAGCTTGAAATCGGGCACACATGCAAACACTAAGCATAATATCTGGCCTAGATGCACATAAATACAATAAAGAACCAATCATGGAGCGGTATACCTTTTGATCGAAGTCAATACCATTTTCATCAGTGCACAGATGGCCATTTGTGGGCATCGGAATTTTGACGCCTTTGCAATCTTGCATGCCGAATTTCCTCAGTACATCCTTGAGGTATTTCTCCTGAGATATGAATATGCCATTGCGCTGTTGACGAATTTGAAGACCTAAGAAGAATTTCAACTCTCCCATCATAGACATTTGATATTCTTCACTCATCATATAGGCAAATTCATCACTATAACGTTGGTCAGTACAGCCAAAGATAATATCATCAACATATATTTGGCACACAAACAATTCACCATCATAAGATTTAGTGAAAAGAGTAGGGTCGAGTGAACCGGGTTTGAAGCCTTTCTTCATGAGGAATTCCTTCAAAGTATCATACCATGCCCGAGGGGCCTGCTTGAGGCCATAGAGGGCCTTATTGAGTCTGAAGACTTTGTCAGGATGCTTTGGATCTTCAAAACCTGGGGGTTGAGCAACATATACTTCTTCCTCAAGCTTACCATTGAGGAATGCACTTTTCACATCCATTTGATATAAAGTGATATCATGATGGTTAGCATAAGCAAGTAATATGCGAATAGCTTCAAGTCTAGCAACAGGTGCAAAAGTTTCATCGAAATCAATTCCTTCAACCTGTGTGTAGCCTTGAGCTACAAGCCGTGCCTTATTCCTCACCACAAGGCCATTTTCATCTTGCTTGTTGCGGTAGATCCACTTTGTGCCAATGATATTGTGCTTGCGAGGATCTGGACGTTTAACCAGTTCCCAGACGTTGTTGAGTTCGAATTGATGTAATTCTTCTTGCATGGCCTGAATCCACTCAGGCTCCAGAAATGCTTCATCTACCTTAGTGGGCTCTGTGATAGAGACAAAAGCATAGTGCCCACAAAAGTTAGATAAATGTGAAGCTTTTGAGCGTGTGAGAGGACCTGGTGCTTCAATGTCATCGATGATCTTTTCAACTTGCACTTCTTTTGCAACGCGAGGATGAGTTGGTTGTCGTCGAGGAATTTGATCAGCATTTTCTTCAGCACCATTTTCTTCAGCATTTTCTTCAGGTGCATTAGCTCGACGTTCTTCACGTTCTGGAATGAATTCTTCAGCAGATTCTTCGGTAGGAATGACATCCTCAGTAGCCTTGAACTTGATAGTTTCCTCAGGTGCTGGTTCATCTATCACAGAGGGTAGGTGCTCTCTTTGCGAGCCATTAGTTTCATCGAACCGCACATCTACAGTTTCAACAACCTTGTGAAGAACGTTGTTGAAGACTCTGTAGGTGTGCGAGTCCTTTCCGTAACCAAGCATAAAACCTTCATGTGCTTTCGGTGCAAATTTAGCATTGTGATGAGGATCTCTAATCCAACATTTAGCACCGAAGACTTTGAAATAACTCACATTGGGTTTCTTGTCAGTGAGGAGTTCATAGGCAGTCTTCTTGAAGAATTTGTGAAGATATACCCTGTTGATGATGTGGCACGCAGTATAAATTGCCTCAATCCAGAAGTGACGAGGCGTCTTGTACTCATCAAGCATAGTGCGAGCCATCTCAACAAGAGTTCTGTTCTTGCGCTCCACGACGCCATTCTGCTGAGGAGTGTAAGGAGCAGATAACTCATGAGTAATACCAAGTTCATCAAGATAGTCATCAAGACCAGAATTCTTGAACTCAGTTCCATTGTCACTTCTGATGTGCTTGATCTTCACACCAAAGTTGGTTGAAGCCCTCGAGGAAAATCGTTTGAAGACTTCCTGCACTTCATGTTTGTAAGTAACAATGTGTACCCATGTGTATCGAGAGTAATCATCAACAATAACAAAGCCATAGAGAGATGCGTCATTTGTGACTGCTGAGTAATGGTTAGGACCGAAGAGATCCATATGAAGCAATTCAAATGGTCGAGTAGTGGTCATGATAGTCTTCGCTGGATGCTTAGCCTTGGTCATCTTTCCAGCTTCACAAGCTCCACACAAGTGATCCTTGAGGAATTTGACATTCTCAATGCCAATGACATGCTTCTTCTTCCCAAGCGTGTGCAAATTCCTCATGCCTGCATGACCAAGTCGTCGATGCCATAGCCAGCCTTCTGAAGCTTTTGCAAGTAGGCACACGGCTGGTTGCGGTCCTGTAGAGAAATCAACAATATACAAGTCTCCTCTCCTAAAGCCTTCGAAGACTTTGGAATTGTCAGCTTCCATAACCACAACACAACGATACTTGCCAAAGACAACAACCATATCAAGATCACAAAGCATTGAGACAGACATGAGGTTGTATCCTAAGGACTCGACAAGCATGACTTTGTCCATGTGTCGATCCTTTGTGATCGCAACCTTACCTAGACCCAATACCTGACTTTTGCCTTTGTCAGCGAAGATGATATGCTTCAGATGCGATGGTGATAAGGGAGCATCCATCAATAGATTCTTGTCACCAGTCATGTGATTTGTACATCCACTATCGAGGACCCACTCAGTGGCTTTGGGTTGATCATCCTGCAGATGAATTAGTGCAGCTTACGAACTTCATATACTTCATCAGTGAAGAATATGACATCACAATTCATCAGACCAATTTCATCAAGCAATGCAACAGTTAAAACAGTATGAGGACGTGAGAAATGAAAGTTCATTTCTTCATGATTAGCCTGCGTCCTTTCAGGCACTTTTCAGGTCTCCAGCAAATTCTTCAGACGTTAAGTACGTCTGGAGACCTGACCCTGCATAAAAGATTAGTTCTTTTTCTTCACCACCCACATCTGAAGGGGTGGCAAAGAGTTCATCACTCTGCGAGCTCCATACGAGAAAGGTGGCATAGAAGCCAATCCATTTCGTTTCACATAAGAGGAGTTAGGGTAAGCATATGAATAAGCAGAGAAATTCTTCGAGGACTTATGAACATAATGATTAGAAGAATAATGCTCATATTCATAGCCCTTAGCTCTTCCCTGCGAAACAGAGTTGTTAGCACGATGATGTTCATATGAGGACTTTGATCCTTTTGAGGAATATGATCCACGTGAGGAATTCGATCCGTATGAGGACTTGGATCCATATGAAGAATTTGGTCCATATGAAGAATTTGATCTGGGGTTCCTATTCTTCACAGGTGGTGTCATGAGGACATTCACCTGAAGACTTTCAAGGCACCTTTTGGGAACCCAGATTTTCTTCATAGGAGAACCGTTCCTGCAGTTAGTGCCAACATATCTAGCAAATACTTCACCATTCTGATTTTTAAACAGTTTATAGTTGGAGTCAAATGACTCATCAGAAGAATGAGAAGATTCACATGTAAAGCCAGATAAATTAGATGGATCAACTGGAGGTCCCTTTGCAGCAACCCATGAGGTTTTGGGGTACTGCTCAGGCTTCCAATATGTACCATCAGCATTGAGTTTCCTCTCAAAGGCAATACCCTCTTTCCTAGGGTTCCTGTTGAGGATCTGCTTTTTAAGCACATCACAAAGAGTCTGATGCCCTTTGAGGCTTTTGTACATGCCTGTCATGTACAATTCCTTCAGCCCTGCATCGTCAGTGATACTAGCAATGTCCTCAGATGAGGAATTAGTGATAGCAGAGACAGTTGAAGAATTTGTAGCATTAGAAGCATTTGAACATTCAGGTGAAGAATTAGCAGATTCACGTTCAATGCATTTCAAACATGGAGGAACAAATTCTTCCTGAGCAGCGCTGATTTGTTGAGCAAGTAATGAATCGCGCTCCTTCTGAAGATCTTCATAACTCACTCTTAGCTTCTCAAGATCTTGCTTTCTTTGAAGAAATTCATAAGAAAGCTTCTCATGATCAGATAAGAGAGTGTTATGTTGATCTTGAAGGGTGTCATACTTAGTATGAAGTCTCTGAAGACTTTCAGCCAAAGCTTTTGACTGATCCATTTCTTCACCCAACATATCATCGCTCTTATTTAGCATGTATTGAACTTTTTCCAAAGCTCTTTGTTGTTTAGTGGCAAGGGAAGCAAGTTTGACATAGCTGGGTCCAAATTCATCACCAGATTCATCATCACTTGACTCGGATAGGTAGCATTCAGTTACCTCAGCACTTTTTGCCATAAGGCATGATGAAGAGGATGATGATTCTGGTTCGAATGTCATCGCTTTGAGAGATTCCTTGAAGTCCTCAAACCAAGGATCATGACGGGTTCGATGACCTTCATAGACCTCAGAGAGACGGTCCCAGATAAGCTTCGCATGATTGAGATGCATGATGTTCCTGAACTGATTTTGAGACAGACAGGAGCAGATGACGTCCTTCGCCGTGAGGTTGAGAAGAGTGTACTTGCGAATGTCATCAGCTTCCGCCGTCTTGCACAGATCGGTAAGACCAATCTCAGTGACGGTCCACAGTTCGCTGTTCATCGCCATGAGGCGCTTCTTCATCATGGCCTTCCACTTGGGATACTCGTGACCGTCAAAGATGGGGCATGTCACTTTCTTCATACCTGCGGTCGACATAACTAAAACTCCAGGCGGTTAAACCAAAATCACACAGAACAAGGGAGTACCTTGCTCTGATACCAATTGAAAGTGCGTTATATCGACTAGAGGGGGGTGAATAGGCGATTTTTATGAATTCTTCACTGAGGAATTTGCCAGTGAGGAAATTCCTTAGCGAAGAACTACTTGCAGCGGAATAAGTACTCAAAAGTATGCATAGCAGAACACAAGCATGGTCATCATGATGAAATGAAGACAAGCACAGAGTACAGAAAGCGTAAACACAGGATAACACAGGATGAAGACAAACAGACTGAAGAAATTGAACTGAGGAAATTGAGAAAGTCTTCAGTCAAAGTCTTCAAACACAGATATGAACAAGTGCACAACACAGTTATGAGGAAATGAAAGAGTTGAGGAAATAGAACCAGTAGGCTTGGTGAAGACAATGATTTGGTAGACCAGTTCCAACTGCTGTCTCAGTTGTACATCTGGTTGGAGCGGCTAGGTATTTAAACCTGAGGACACACAGTCCCGGACACACAGTCCTCACCGTATTCTCCTTGAGCTAAGGTCACACAGACCTCGCCCAATCACTCGTGGTAAGTCTTCAGGTGACTTCCGAACCTTCACAAACTCGGTCACTCGGCGATCCACAATTCCTCTTGGATGCTCTAGACCATGACGCCTAACCGTCTGGAAGAAGCACAGTCTTCAAAGGTAACAAGCGTCGGATCCACGCAGGATCAATCTCTTCAGTGATGCTCAATCACTTTGGGTTTGTAGGTGTTTGGGTTTGGGTTTTCCTCACTTGATGATTTTCGCTCAAAGTCCTCGGAGGATGGGATGCTCTCAAATGACAAGTGTCAGTTTCTCTCGGAGCAGCCAACCAGCTAGTGGTTGTAGGGGGCGGCTATTTATAGCCTAGGGAGCAGCCCGACATGATAAGACATAAATGCCCTTCAATGATATGACCGTTAGGTGGGTAGATATTTTGGGACAGCTGGCGCATAGCACAGCAACGGTCGGAAATTTGAGTATCAAATTCCTCAGGGCTATCATGTTCCTCACTGTGTAGGCAATCCGCACTGGCGAATTCCTAACTCCTCAGTCAGAACAAATTCCTCAGAGACCAGAAGAACTTCGTCTCTGTCACTGAAGAATATGACTGAACTGTATGAGATTTCCAATGGCTTCACTCGAAGGGATTGGTAGGTGTAGGATTTTGAGTTGAGCATCACATGGAAATTTTTCCTTAGTATTTCCTCGACCCCCTTTAACAGTACGGTGTTTCCTATGACTCAAGAAAGGGAAAATGAAACTACGAAAACAAAAGTCTTCACGCTTCATGTTCCTCAAATGAATACCAAGTCTTCAAGGTCACACCAATTTCTTCACTTTCAAAGTCTTCAGAAAGTCTTCAGAAATCCAAGGTCTTTAGTCGAAGAACTTCATTTTTAGGGGTCGACATTCTCTATAAATATCAAACTCCTCATAGACTTATAGACCTGTGTACACTCATAAACACATTACTCCCCTAACCTATAAGTCTTCAATACACCAAAATCACTAAGGGGCACTAGATGCACTTACAAGTAGTAGATGCAGAATCGTTTCGGTCTACTTGACACGGACGTGATTCCTATATTCATGATCACTGCCTTAGATATCGTCATAACTTTGTGCTTTTCTATCAATTGCTCGGCAGTAATTTGTTCACCCACCGTAATAATTTCTATCTTGAGAGAAGCCTCTAGTGAAACCTATGGCCACCGGGTCTATTTTACATCATATAAGTTTCCGATCAACAATTCTAGTTTCCTATTTACTTTCTTTTGCAATCTTTACTTTCCGTTTCATAAAGCGAAAATACCAAAAATATTACTTTACCATTTATCCATCTCTATCAGATCTCACTTTGCGAATAACCGTGAAGAGATTGATAACCCCTTTGTCGCATTGGTTGCAAGTTGGTGTTTGTTTGTGCAGGTATTTGGTGGCTTGTTGCGTAGTCTCCTACTGGATTGATACCTTGGTTCTCAAAATTGAGGGAAATACTTATGCTCCTTTGCTGCATCACCCTTTCCTCTTCAAGGGAAAAACCAACACAAGCTCAAGAGGCAGCAAGAAGGATTTCTGGCGCTGTTGCCAGGGAGATCTACACCAAGCCAAGACATACCAAGTACCCATCATAAACTCTCATCTGTCGCATTACATTATTCGCCATTCGCCTCTCGTTTTCCTCTCCCCCACTTTCGAAAAGATTCGCCTTTTTCTCGCCTCTCTTCCGTTCGTCTTCTTCGCTTGCTTTTTGTGTGCTCGTGTGTTGGATTGCTTGCTTTGTCACGATGACTCAAGATAATACCAAATTGTGTGACTTTTCCAATACCAACAACAATGATTTTATTAGTACTCCAATTTCTCCCGATGCTAATGCGGAATCTTGTGAGATTAATATTGCTTTGCTGAATCTTGTTATGAAAGATTAATTTTCCGGCCTTCCCAACGAAGATGCCGCGTCCCATCTTAATAATTTCGTTGATTTGTGCGATCTGCAAAATAAAAAAGATGTGGATAATGATATTGTTAAGTTGAAGTTATTTCTGTTCTCGCTTAGGGATCCCGCTAAAACTTGGTTTTCATCTTTGCCTAAAAATAGTATTGATTCATGGAATAAGTGTAAAGATGCTTTTATTTCCAAGCATTTTCCTCCTGCTAAGATCATCTCCCTTAGGAACGATATTATGAATTTTAAGCAACTTGATCATGAACATGTTGCACAATCTTGGGAGAGGATGAAATTGATATTAGAAATTTCCCTACTCATGGTTTGAATTTATGGATGATTATACAAAAAATTTATGCCGGATTGAATTTTGCTTCTAGAAATATTTTAGATTTGGTCGCGGGAGGCACTTTTATGGAAATTACTTTAGGAGAATCTACTAAACTCCTAGATAATATTATGGTTAACTATTCTCAATGGCATACCAAAAGATCTTCCACTAGTAAAAAAGTGCATGCAATTGAAGAAATAAATGTATTGAGTGGAAAGATGGATGAGCTTATGAAATTGTTTGATAGTAAGAGTGCTCCTATTGATCCTAATGATATGCCTTTGTCTACTTTGATTGGAAACAATAATTAATCTATGGATGTGAATTTTGTTGGTAGAAACAATTTTGGTAATAACGCGTATAGAGGAATTTTAATCCTAGGCCGTTTCCTAGTAATTCCTCTAATAATTATGGTAGTTCCTACAACAATTATTATGGAAATTATAATAATATGCCCTCTGAATTTGAGAATAGTGTTAAAGAATTTATTAGTTCGCAAAAGAATTTCAATGCTTTGATTGAAGAAAAATTGCTTAAGGTTGATGATTTGGCTAGGAACGTGGATAGAATTTCTCTTGATGTTGATTCTTTGAAACTTAGATCTATTCCACCTAAGAATGATATCAATGATTCTCTCAAATCCATGAGAATTTCCATTGATGAATGCAAAGAAAGAACCGCTAAGATGCGTGCTAAGAAAGATTGGTTTATAAAAGCGTGTTCTTCTAGTTTCCATGAGAATAATGATGAAGATATAAAAGTTATTGATGTGACTCCTATTTAACATTTGTTTTCCAATGTAAATCTTGATAGATATGGTACTAGAGAGTCAACTTTAGGTAGAAGGCATCCCAATGATTCGGAGTTTTTAGATCTTGATGCAAATATTGATAAAAGTGGGATTGAAGAGGTCAAAACTTTAGATAGCAATGAACCCACTATTTGGATTTCAAGGACTTTAATTATGATAATTTCTCTTTGATATATTGTATTTCCTTGTTGCAATCCATGTTGAATCCTCCTCATGCTTATAATCAAAACAAAGCTTTTACTAAACATATCGTTGATGCTATGATGCAATCTTATGAAGAAAAGCTTAATTTGGAAGTTTCTTTTCCTAGAAACTTTATGATGAGTGGGAACCTACTATTAAGATTAAGATTAAATATTATGAATGCTATGCTTTGTGTGATTTGGGTGCTAGTGTTTCCATGATTCCGAAAACTTTATGTGATGTGTTAGGTTTCCGTGAATTTGATGATTGTTCCTTAAATTTGCATCTTGCAGATTCCACTATTAAGGAACCTATGGGAAGAATTAATGATGTTCTTATTGTTGCAAATAGGAATTATGTGCTCGTTGATTTCATTTTTCTTGATATAGATTGCAATCCTACATGTCCTATTATTCTTGGTAGACCTTTCCTTAGAACGATTGGTGCAATTATTGATATAAAAGAAGGAAACATTAGATTTCAAT
This sequence comes from Triticum aestivum, assembly GCF_018294505.1. Classification (NCBI taxonomy): domain Eukaryota; kingdom Viridiplantae; phylum Streptophyta; class Magnoliopsida; order Poales; family Poaceae; genus Triticum; species Triticum aestivum. The sequence continues at coordinate 167,839,029 of NC_057811.1, read as the reverse complement.
TTCCGTTAAGGAAAGGCATGGAACACTTTCCAAGAAAGAAAATTAAATTGCCTTATGAATCTATTATCAGAGCCACATATGGATTGCATGCCAAAGATGATACTCCCTCCGTTTCAGTTTACAAGTCCTGCGTGTATATCTAGGTTGCCAATTTTATCATCCTAATATAATCTATATAACACAAAAATTATACCTTTTGAAAATAGAACATCTGAAGTTTATATTGATATTTTTTTGTAATATATGACTTGTATTAAGTTGGTCAAATGGACGACTTAGGGGTACGTGCATGCCCTGTAAACTGAGAGAGAGGAAGTAATACTTAGATCTATTCGTGTTTTTATGCCTAGCTAGGGGCGTTAAACAATAGCGCTTGTTGGGAGGCAACCCAATTTTATTTTTGTTCTTGCTTTCTAGGTCATGTTTTGCTTTGAATAAATCATTTTCCTATGGTTAGATGTGTTTTTGTGTTTTAATTAGTGTTTGTGCCAAGTAAGACCTATGGGATAACCTACGGTGATAGTTAATTTGATCTTGCTGAAAAAAAGAAACTTTTGCACTCACGAAAACAATTCTTATTTTTAGTAGGAGCGTGATAAAATACTGATTCTTTTTGCAGAAGATTAATAGACAAATTTTATAGGATTTCCTGTTTTATCAGGATTTTTGGAGTTGCAGAAGTATAAGAAATATTCAGATTGCTACAGACTGTTCTGTTTTTGACAGATTCTGTTTTTCGCGTGTTGTTTGCTTATTTTGATGTATCTATGGCTAGTATCGGGGGGTATGAACCATGGAAAAGTTGGAATATGGTAGATATTAATAAAGAATGAGTTCACAACAGTACCAGAAGTGGTGATTTATTTTCTTATACTAACGGAGCTTACGAGATTTTCTGTTGGAGTTTTGTGTTGTGAAGTTTTCAAGTTTTGGGTAAGGATTTGATGGACTATGGAATAAGGAGTGGCAAGAGCCTAAGCTTGGGGATGCCCAAGGCACCCCAAGATAATATTCAAGGATCTCAAAAAGCCTAAGCTTGGGGATGCCCCGGGAAGGCATCCCCTCTTTCGTGTTCGTCAATCGGTAACTTTACTTGACGCTGTATTTTTATTCGCCACATGATATGTGTTTTGCTTGGAGCATATTGTATGATTTGAGTCTTTGCTTTTTAGTTTGCCACAATCATCCTTACTGTACACACCTTTTGAGAGAGACACTCATGAATCGTGATTTATTAGAATGCTCTATGTGCTTCACTTATATCTTTTGAGCTAGGCAAAATTTGCTCTAGTGCTTCACTTATATCTTTTTAGAGCACGTCGATGATTTTATTTTATAGAAATTGATGAACTCTCGTACTTCACTTATATTATTTTGAGAGTCTCTAAACAGCATGGTAATTTGCTTTGGTTATAAAATTAGTCCTAATATGATAGGCATCAAAGAGGGATATAATAAAAACTTTCATATAAAGTGTATTGAATACTATGAGAAGTTTGATTCCTTATGATGGCTTTGAGATATGAAGATGGTGATATTAGAGTCATGCTAGTAAGTAGTTGTGAATTTGAGAAATACTTGTGTTAAGGTTTGTGAGTCCCGTAGCATGCACGTATGGTGAACCGTTATGTAACGAAGTTGGAGCATGAGATGTGTTTTGATTGTCTTCCTTAAGAATGGCGGTCGGGGACGAGCGATGGTCTTTTCCTACCAATCTATCCCCCTAGGAGCATGCGTTAGTACTTTGTTTTGATGACTAATGGATTTTTGCAATAAGTATGTGAGTTCTTTATGACTAATGTTGAGTCCATGGATTATACACACTCTCACTTTTCCGCCATTGCTAGCCTCTCTAGTTCCACGTATCTTTCGCCAGTACCATAAACCCACCACATATCCTTCCTCAAAACAGCCACCATACCTACCTATTATGGCATTTCCATAGCCATTCCGAGATATGTTGCCATGCAACTTTCCACCGTTCTGTTTATTATGACACGCTCCATTATTGCCATATTGCTTTGTGTGATCATGTAGTTGACATCGTATTTATACATGTCGCTCTTGATTCATTGCACATCCCGGCACACCGCCAGCGGCATTCACATAGAGTCATATTTTTGTTCTAGTATCGAGTTGTAATTCTTGAGTTGTAAGTAAATAGAAGTGTGCTGATTTTCATTATTAGAGCATTGTCCCATGTGAGGAAAAAAAGAGAAAGGCCAAAAAAAGAGAAGGCCCAAAAAAATGAGAGAAAAAGAGAGAAGGGACAATGTTACTATCCTTTTTGCCACACTTGTGCTTCAAAGTAGCACCATGATCTTCATGATAGAGAGTCTCCTATGTTATCACTTTCATATGCTAGTGGGAATTTTTCATTATAGAACTTGGCTTGTATATTCCAACGATGGGCTTCCTCAAACGCCCTAGGTCTTCTTGAGCAAGCAAGTTGGATGCACACCCACTTAGTTTTCTTTTTGGGCTTTCATAAACTTATAGCTCTAGTGCATCTGTTGCATGGCAATCCCTACTCACTCACATTGATATCTATTAATGGGCATCTCCATAGCCCATTGATACGCCTAGTTGACATGAGCTATCTCCCTCTTTTTGTCTTCTCCACAACCACCGTCTATTCCACCTATTGTGCTATGTCCATGGCTCACGCTCATGTATTGCGTGAAAGTTGAAAAGGATTGAGAACGTCAAAAGTATGAAACAATTGCTTGGCTTGTCATCGGGGTTGTGCATGATTTGAATATTTTGTGTGATGAAGATGGAGCATAGCCAGACTATATGATTTTGTAGGGATAAGCTTTCTTTGGCCATGTTATTTTGAGAAGACATAATTATTTTGTTAGTATGCTTGAAGTATTGTTGTTTTTATGTCAAGATTAAACTTTTGTTTTGAATTTTACGGATCTGAAGGTTCATGCCACAATAAAGAGAATTACATGGATAAATATGTTAGGTAGCATTCCACATCAAAAATTCTATTTTTATCATTTACCTACTCGAGGACGAGCAGGAATTAAGCTTGGGGATGCTTGATACGCCTCCAACGTATCTATAATTTTGATTGTTCCATGCTATTATATTATCTGTTTTGGATGTTTTATATGCATTAATATGCTATTTTATATGATTTTTGGGACTAACCTATTAACCTAGAGCCCGATGCCAGTTCTGTTTTTCCTTGTTTTAGAGTTTCGCAGAAAAGGAATACCAAACGGAGTCCAAACGGAATAAAACTTTCGCGATGATTTTTCTTGGACCAGAAGACACACAGGAGACTTGGAGTGCAAGTCAGAGGAGCCTCGAGGCGGCCACAAGGGTGGAGGGCGCGCCCCCCGAACTTGTGGGCCCCTCGTAGGTCTCCTGACCTAATTCTTCCTCCTATATATACTTTTATACCCCAAAAACATCCGGGGAGCCACGAAACCACTTTTCCACCGCCGCAACCTTCTGTACCCGTGAGATCCCATCTTGGGGCCTTTTCCGGCATCCTGCCGGAGGGGGAATCGATCACGGAGGGATTCTACATCAACACCATTGCCTCTCTGATGAAGCGTCAGTAGTTTACTTCAGACCTATGGGTCCATAGCTAGTAGCTAGATGGCTTCTTCTCTCTCTTTGATTCTCAATACAAAGTTCTCCTTGATGATCTTGGAGATCTATTCGATGTAATACTCTTTTGCGGTGTGTTTGCCGAGATCCGATGAATTGTGGATTTATGATCAGCTTATCTATGAATATTATTTGAATCTCCTCTGAATTCTTATATGCATGATTTGATATCTTTGCAAGTCTCTTCGAACCATGATTTGGTTCGGCCAACTAGATTGGTTTTTCTTGCAATGGGAGAAGTGCTTAGCTTTGGGTTCAATCTTGCGATGCTCGATCTTAGTGACAGAAGGGAAACTGACACGTATTGTATTGTTGCCATCGAGGATAAAAAGATGGGGTTTTCATCATATTGCTTGAGTTAATCCCGCTACATCATGTCATCTTGCTTAATGTGTTACTCTGTTCTTATGAACTTAATACTCTAGATGCAGGCAGGAGTCGGTCGATGTGTGGAGTAATAGTAGTTCTCGGTGTACAAAAGTAGGGCCCCCCTTTGTACCCCTTTACTTGTGCACATGCAGTTAGAGCCACACCTACGGCCACACTTAGCGGGGCAGAGGAAGGAAGCAAAAGTACAAGACCACCAGAGCGTCGCTCCAACCAGGGGCGCAGAGGACGACGCGACAAGATGGGCTTCCCCCGGCAAGACCCTTGCCGGGGCGGCCTACACAGCCCCAGCAAGAGCCTTGCCGAGGCAACTCACCAACACCAGCAAGGCCACCACCCTTGAGCCTGAGAGTTTGGACACCATCGACAACATTGGAACCAAGGCTCGAGAGGGGCCGGCATAGTGACATGCAGATCTTTGTGAAGACAAAGGGCCTGCAAGGCCCAGATAAGAGTCAGAAGACAAGACAACAACGACGCTCCTTGCCGAGGATGCCCACGAGGCCCGGCAAGGCTCCTGCCGAAGATACCCACAAGGCACCGGCAAGACTCTTGCCGGGGGCGCCCACGAGGCCCCGGCAAGGCTCCTGCCGAAGATACCCACGAGGCCCCGACAAGACTCTTGCCGGGGGCGCCCGCAAGGCCCCGGCAAGACCCTTGCCGGGAATATCAGCAAGACCGCGGCAAGGCCTTGCCGCCCCGTCGCCGCCCCAGCTCAGCGGCCGACCCACCAACTAAGCAAGAACCCACGTGGCAGTACATGGATCCTAGGCCAACTAGTCAAGCACCTACATGGTGGCATGTAGATCTTCGTGACGACCCTGCCACCGCACCAGCTCAGCAGCCTGCCAGCCTACATGGCGCTGCATGCCTCGTTGGCCTGGACGCGTGTCGGAGCAAGGCGAAGCGGCGACGAATGGGACGGGCTTCATTGATGTCCCCGATAAAGTAAGAGGACACCTAAGTAGCGCATTTAATGCATTTTGTCCTGGGATGTCGGGCGATAAGCTTGAACACTGTACATACTTTCCACCTCCTGTGTGCCACTATGGCGACCCCTTTTTCCTATAAAAGGAGGCCCGAGGCATACTGAGGAAGGATTCAGACCTTTTGGATGATGCACGCACCGTAGCTAGTTCAAGAGCTCAAGAACACTCAAATATACACCAAAGTAGGACTAGGGTATTACGCATCCTCAAGGCCCGAACTTGGGTAAAATATCCTCGTGCTAACTACTAGACCCGCTCTTTGCACAACCTCGCGCCCGCCAACTGCAGAAGGGATCCTCGTGATCCCATAGGTGTCGTTTACCCCTGACATCTTTGGCGCGCCAGGTAGGGGGCGCAACTGTGAAAATCCGGTTTGGAAGTTAGCATATCGACTTCATCATCATCATGGCCCCCAAGAAGAAGGGGATCACTGCCATCGGGTCGCCCGGGGCCGTCCCGTCCGCGCCAGCACGGGCGGGCGTTGGGGTGGCCATGGATGGCAGTGGAGGCGCCGCCCGCGAGCATCCGCGACACTCTGGCGAACGGGGCCTAGGGAGCGGCACTGTCCAGGTCCAAGACGACGAGCTACACACCGCTGGGCCTCGGGACAGGGCTGTGCTGCTCACGGGCGGAGCGGCGACCTCCCCGACGCCCCCGCTGGAGCCCGTGCCGCGGCCTTCCCAGGCCGCGCGTGATGAGCAATACCGCGACGTCGGCGCCCCCGGGCGCCGCCGCGGGAAGAGCCCTTTGCGTCACTCTCAGGACGCATCGGGTCAGCGTGCGCACTGGGACACTGGCAGAAGCGGCGCGTGACCGCGAGACCGTGATAGAGCTCCTTCTAACATGGTTAGAAGTCAGAGCGTGTCACGGTCCACGTAGATTTCATCCCCACCCACGCAAGCAGAAGCGTTGGCGCACGTACAATTACTCCTCGACTTCCCGCCCGCTGCGGAGAAGCTCGACGAGTGGAGAGCCACCATTCGAAGCCTTGTCAGCTTCGCCAACAAAGATGAGCCACTCCCGGCGATACCCTTGTGCCAGCATTTTGTCGAGCCGACGCGTGCCGGCGGTGGGAGGACCGGGGATGCTGCGACCACGGTGCACTCTCCTCCCGCGTGGCCGCAACAGCAGCCGCTGGCTCACCGGCCCGACGCACGCGACGAAGTTTCTACTGTTGGGGATCGTTGCAGAATTTTAAAATTTTCTACGCATCACCAAGATCCATCTATGGAGTATACTGGCAACAAGGGGAAAGGAGTGCATCTACATACCCTTGCAGATCGCGAGCGGAAGCGTTCAAGTGAACGGGGTTGATGGAGTCGTACTCGCCGTGATCCAAATCACCGATGACCGAGTGCCGAACGGACGGCACCTCCGCGTTCAACACACGTACGGAGCAGCGGCGTCTCCTCCTTCTTGATCCGGCAAGGGGGAAGGAGAGGTTGATGGAGATCCAGCAGCACGACGGCGTGGTGGTGGAAGTAGCGGGGATCCCGGCAGGGCTTCGCCAAGCGCAAGCGGGAGGGAGAAGTGTCACGGGAGGGAGAGGGAGGCGCCAGGGGCTAGGGTACAGCAGCCCTCCCTCCCCCTTTATATAGGCCCCCTGGGGTGGCGCCGGCCCTGGGATCCCATCTATGGGGGGGGGGGCGGCCAAGGGGGGAACTTCCCCCCCAGGCCAGGTGGGGCGCCCCCCACCCCCAGGGTTTCCAACCCTAGGCGCAGGGGGAGGCCCATGGGGGGCGCACCAGCCCACTAGGGGATGGTTCCCCTCCCACTTCAGCCCATGGGGCCCTCCGGGATAGGTGGCCCCACCCGGTGGACCCCCGGGACCCTTCCGGTGGTCCCGGTACAATACCGATAACCCCCAAAACTTTCCCGGTGGCCGAAACTGGACTTCCTATATATAATTCTTCACCTCCGGACCATTCCGGAACTCCTCGTGACGTCCGGGATCTCATCCGGGACTCCGAACAACTTTCGGATTTCCGCATACTAATATCTCTACAACCCTAGCATCACCGAACCTTAAGTGTGTAGACCCTACGGGTTCGGGAGACATGCAGACATGACCGAGACGCCTCTCCGGTCAATAACCAACAGCGGGATCTGGATACCCATGTTGGCTCCCACATGTTCCACGATGATCTCATTGGATGAACCACGATGTCGAGGATTCAATCAATCCCGTATACAATTCCCTTTGTCAATCGGTACGTTACTTGCCCGAGATTTGATCGTCGGTATCCCAATACCTTGTTCAATCTCGTTACCGGCAAGTCACTTTACTCGTGCCGTAATGCATGATCCCGTGACTAACTCCTTAGTCACATTGAGCTCATTATGATGATGCATTACCGAGTGGGCCCAGAGATACCTTTCCGTCATACGGAGTGACAAATCCCAGTCTCGATCCGTGCCAACTCAACAGACACTTGCGGAGATACCCGTAGTGCACCTTTATAGTCACCCAGTTACGTTGTGACGTTTGGTACACCCAAAGCACTCCTACGGTATCCAGGAGTTGCACGATCACATGGTCTAAGGAAATGATACTTGACATTGGAAAAGCTCTAGCAAACGAACTACACGATCTTTTATGCTATGCTTAGGATTGGGTCTTGTCCATCACATCATTCTCCTAATGATGTGATCCCGTTATCAATGGCATCCAATGTCCATAGTCAGGAAACCATGACTATCTGTTGATCAACGAGCTAGTCAACTAGAGGCTTACTAGGGACATGTTGTGCTCTATGTATTCACACATGTATTACGATTTCCGGATAACACAATTATAGCATGAACAATAGACAATTATCATGAACAAGGAAATATAATAATAACCATTTATTATTGCCTCTAGGGCATATTTCCAACATCTACGGCGTCATCCGACCCGCGAGCCTGCCGCGACCAACGCCAAGTCCTTCGGGAGCGAGCCCAGGAAGACGCTCGATTTACCATCGAGCGGAGACGGGAGACACGCCATCAGTCAGATCGGCGTGCGGGGCCTACTATGGACCACCCGGCGTCGGGGGGCTCTGGCAACCTGCCTTACTAGGTGGGTTGTCCAGCCTTTACCCTGAGAGCCGCGGCAGTTCCAGTGGCCCTCCCACCGCACATTCAAGCCTGATGTTGGGGAAAAGTACAACGGCAAGACACACCCGTCGGAGTTCCTCAGCATCTACACCATCGCGATGCAAGCCGCCGGGGCTCGCAACAACAAGGTGCTCGCCAACTACTTTCCGCTGGCACTTAAGCCCAACGTTATGTCATGGTTGATGCACCTGCCAGTAGATTCCATCTCTTGCTGGTCGGACCTGTGCCACGAGTTTGTTGGCACCTTCACCGGAGGCCACCAAGCTCCTAGCCAGGCAAGTGACTTGCATGTCATCCCCCAGAAGGATGGCGAGTCCCTGTGTAAGTATATACAAAGATTCAGCCGTGTGCAGTACGCCATCCCAGATGTTCATCCCGCCGCTGTCATCAGTGCGTTCCATTAGAACATACGCAACCGCAAGATCCGTGAAGAGCTGGCGATGAACAAGGTCAAGGATGTGGCCGAACTTTATGTCCTGGCTGATAGATGTGCTCGGGCTGAGGAAGGAAGGAAGTACCCCAGTGAAGATGCCGGCGCGGAAACCGACTCCACTGACGAAGACACCGCCGCCCCGACAAAGAAGGGCCGGCGCCGCAACAGGAAGCGTAAGGGCAAGACTGTGCTTGCCATTGAGGGATTCGGCAACTCCGGCGCCGCCAAGAAGGCCAAGGCTGATGACCCCGACAAGGAGGTTGCCAATGCGTCGCCTTCCGGGCCTTGGCGGTCGTCGACAAGCCAGGGGGCTCCGACAAGTAGTACTGCAAGATCCACCGCACCAAGGGCCATGACCTCCAGAACTGCCGACAGGTTGAGCTCCTTGCAGAAAAGCAGAACGCTGAATATGAAAGGAGAGACAAGGAGAAGGGTAAGGATGGTGCTGAGGGTCCGGCAAGAAGCATGGTGGTCAAGGAGGTCGCAGCGGCAAAGATAGTCAACAAGAGAGGCCCGCTCGGGGCCGCGATAAGAAGGAGGAAAATGATGATCATGACGAAGACGACGAGTCCGGTGAGCACGAGTTCCAGAAAGCTACAGAGGCCATGTGCGTTGACGGTGGCGCCTCGTTGCACACCTCACACCGCCAACTGAAGCAGTGGGCGCGTGAGGTCACTGCGGTGGAGCCATCGTTCGATGCCCAAAAGCCACTGAAGTGGTCCCGCATGCCCATCATTTTTGACACCGAGGATCACCCTGATCGCACAACTGCGGTCGGGTGTTTGCTGTTGTTGGTTTCACCAACAACACGCAACCTCAAGGTGACAAAAGTGCTGGTTGACGGTGGGGCCGGACTGAATTTGATCTCGCCCGATGTGATCAAGAGGTTGCAGATTCCTGATGGGGATCTCGAGGAGACGGGCACGTTTCAAGGGGTCAACCTGGGAAGGAGCCAACCAAAAGGTAAAATCACGCTGCCCGTTACGTTTGGGGGCGAGCTGAACTATAGGACGGAGAAGATCGTTTTCGATGTCGCGAGATCCCCTTGCCATACAATGGGATCCTTGGCCGCCCAGTGCTGGCCAAATTCATGGCGGCGTCACACTACGCCTACAACACATTGAAGATGTCGGGACCGTTTACCATCATCACCGTCCCCTCTGATAAGAAAGACGCGCTCATCTGCGCCGACCAACTCTACCTAGAGGCAGTTGCAGCAACTGCCGCCAAGGCACTTGCTCCTGCCGCTGAAGCCCCGGGAAGGAAGAAGGCTGGCAAGACCTCTACCGGCAAGACCCCTTCCGGCGATACCTCTTCCGGCAAGCCCTCCGGCAAGCGTGCCTCTTCAGAGTGCAGCGCTCCCGTCGAGGACGTTCCATAGAGCTCCACCGGCAAGAGCAAGAAATCCAAGGCTGCACCACCAGAAACCAAGAAGGTGTCCGTCAGGGAGGACGGCACGAGCGGGGCTTTTGCTATAAGCTCCACCCTCGACAGCAAATAGGAAAGCGCGCTCGTCGCCTTCCTGCGGGCAATGTCGATGCATTTTCATGGAAAGCATCCGACATTCCCGGCGTTCCCAGGGAGGTGATTGAGCACCACCTTGCTGTCTGTCCTCATGCGCGGCCCATCAAGCAGAAGGTCAGGAAGCAAGCGTTGGAGCGACAAGAGTTCATCATTGAGGAGATCAGGAAGTTGGAGGCACCAGGCCTGGTTAGAGGAGTGCTCCACCCCACGTGGTTGGCCAATCTAGTCGTGGTGCGTAAGGCAAATGGGAAATGGAGGCTGTGTATTGACTACACAGATATCCATAAAGCCAGTCCAAAGGATCCTTTCCCTCTACCACACATCGATCAGATTGTGGACTCCACTGCCGGGTGTGACCTGCTGTCATTCCTTGACGCCTATTCAGGATACCACCAGATCTTCATGGCGAAGGAAGACGAAGAAAAGACCACGTTCATCACCCCATGTGGTACGTACTGTTTTGTATGAATGCCTTTCGGGTTGAAGAGCGATGGTTTGATGTTTGCCCGAGCGGTCCAAATTGGTTTTGAGCCCTAGCTACATACAAATATGGAAGCTTATATGGACGACAAGTGGTCAAAACCAAAGACAGGGCCATGCTCATGCAAGACTTATAATAAACATTTGCAAATTTGCGCAAGATCAACCTCAAGCTGAACCCTGAGAAGTGTATCTTCGGCGTTCCGTCTGGCAAGCTGCTACCTCTTGAGCACTGCATTGGTTTTCCCTTGAAGAGGAAAGGGTGATGCAGTAAAGTAGCATAACTATTTCCCTCAGTTTTTGAGAACCAAGGTATCAATCCAGTAGGAGACCATGCACGAGTCCCATGCACCTACACAAACAAATAAGAACCTCGCAACCAATGTGATAAAGGGGTTGTCAATCCCTTCACTGTCACTTACGAGAGTGAGATCTAATAGAGATGAAAAGATAAATTTTTTGGTATTTTTATGATAAAGACTAAAAGTAAAGAATGCAAAATAAACGGCGCCAGAAATAGCTTGTTGACGCGAGATTAATATGATGGAAAATAGACCCGGGGGCCATTGGTTTCACTAGTGGCTTCTCTTAAGAGCATAAGTATTACGGTGGGTAAACGAATTACTGTCGAGCAATTGATAGAATTAAGCATAGTTATGAGAATATCTAGGTATGATCATGTATATAGGCAACACGCCTGTGACAAGTAGACTGAAATGATTCTGCATCTACTACTATTACTCCACACATCGACCGCTATCCAGCATGCATCTAGAGTATTAAGTTCATAAGAACAGAGTAATACTTTAAGTAAGATGACATGATGTAGAGGGATAAACTCATGCAATATGATATAAACCCCATCTTTTTATCCTCCATGGCAACAATACAATACGTGTCGGTTCCCTTTCTGTCACTAGGATCAAGCACCGCAAGATTGAACCCAAAGCTAAGCACTTCTCCCATTGTAAGAAAGATCAATCTAGTAGGCCAAACCAAACTGATAATTCGAAGAGACTTGCAAAGATAACCAATCATACATGAAAGAATTCAGAGGAGATTCAAATATTGTTCATAGATAATCTTGATCATAAACCCACAATTCATCGGATCTCAACAAACACACCGCAAAAGAAGATTACATCGAATAGATCTCCAAGAAGATCAAGGAGAACTTTGTATTGAGATCCAAAGAGAGAGAAGAAGCCATCTAGCTAATAACTATGGACCCGAAGGTCTGAGGTAAACTACTCACACATCATCGGAGAGGCTATGGTGTTGATGTAGAAGCCCTCCGTGATCGATGCCCCCTCTGGCGGAGCGCCGGAAAAGGCCCCAAGATGGGATCTCACGGGTACAGAAGGTTGGGGCGGTGGAAATAGGGTTTTGGCTCCGTATATGGTGTTTCCAGGGTGTATGGGTATATATAGGAGGAAGAAGTACGTCGGTGAAGCAACGAGGGGCCCACGAGGGTGGAGGGCGCGCCCGGGGGGGGGGGTAGGCACGCCCCCTGCCTCGTGCCCTCCTTGTTGATTGCTTTACGTAGACTCCAAGTCCTCTGGATCACATTTGTTCTGAAAATCACGTTCCCGAAGGTTTTATTCCATTTTGACTCCGTTTGATATCCTTTTCCTTCGAAACACTGAAATAGGCAAAAAAACAGCAATCTGGGCTGGGCCTCCGGTTAATAGGTTAGTCCCAAAAATAATATAAAAGTGTATAATAAATCCCATTAAACATCCAAAATAGAATATAATATAGCATGGAACAATCAAAAATTATAGATCCGTTGGAGACGTATCAAGCATCCCCAAGCTTAATTCCTGCTCGTCCTTGAGTAGGTAAATGATAAAAACGAAATTTTTGATGTGGAATGCTACTTGGCATAATTTTCAATGTAATTCTCTTAATTGTGGTATGAATATTCAGATCCGAAAGATTCAAGATAAGAGTTTAATATTGACATAAAAATAATAATATTTCAAGCATACTAACTAAGCAATTATGTCTTCTCAAAATAACACGGCCAATGAAAGTTATCCCTACAAAATCATATAGTCTGGCTATGCTCTATCTTCCCCACACAAAATATTTAAATCATGCACAACCCCGATGACAAGCCAAGCAATTGTTTCATACTTTTGGTGTTCTTAAACTTTTCAATCTTCACGCAATACATGAGCGTGAGCCATGGATATAGCACTATATGTGGAATAGAATGGTGGTTGTGGAGAAGACAAAAAGGAGAAGATAGTCTCACATCAACTAGGCGTATCAACGGGCTATGGAGATGCCCATTAATAGATATCAATGTGAGTGAGTAGGGATTGCCATGCAACGGATGCACTAGAGCTATAAGTGTATGAAAGCTCAAAAAGAAACTAAGTGGGTGTGCATCAACTCGCCTGCTCACGAAGACCTAGGGCAATTTTGAGGAAGCCCATCATTGGAATGTACAAGCCAAGTTATATAATGAAAAATACCCACTAGTATATGAAAGTTATATCATAGGAGACTCTCTATCATGAAGAACATGGTGCTACTTTGAAGCACAAGTGTGGAAAAGGATAGTAGCATTGTCCCTTCTCTCTTTTCTCTCATTTTTTTTCTTTGGGCCTTCTCTCTCTCTCTCTCTTTTTTATGGCCTCGTTTTTTTATTTAGTCCGGAGTCTCATCCCGACTTGTGGGGGAACCATAGTCTCCATCATCCTTTCCTCACATGGGACAATGCTCTAATAATGATGATCATCACACTTTTATTTACTTACAACTCAAGAATTACAAATCAATACTTAGAACAAAATATGACTCTATGTGAATGCCTCCGGCGGTGTACCGGGATATGCAATGAATCAAGAGTGACATGTATGAAAGAATCATGAACGGTGGCTTTGCCACAAATACGATGTCAACTACATGATCACGCAAAGCAATATGACAATGATGAAGCGTGTCATAGTAAATGAAACGGTGGTAAGTTGCATGGAAATATATCTCGGAATGGCTATGGAAATGCCATGATAGGTAGGTATGGTGGCTGTTTTGAGGAAGGTATATGGTGGGTGTATGATACCGGCGAAAAGTGTGGGGTATTAGAGAGGCTAGCAATGGTGGAAGGGTGAGAGTGCATATAATCCATGGACTCAACATTAGTCATAAAGAACTCATATACTTGTTGCAAAAATCTACCAGTTATCAAAGCAAAGTATTACGCGCATGCTCCTAGGGGGATATATTGGTAGGAAAAGACCATCGCTCATCCCCGACCGCCACTCATAAGGAAGACAATCAATAAATAAATCATGCTCCGACTTCATCACATAACGGTTCACCATACGTGCATGCTACGGGAATCACAAACTTTAACACAAGTATTTATCAAATTCATAGCCACTCAACTAGCATGACTCTAATATCATCATCTTCATATCTCAAAACAATTATCAAGCATCAACCTTCTCATAGTATTCAACACACTCGTAAGATTTTTTTTACTAATCTTGGATGCCTATCATATTAGGACTAATTTTATGATTAAAGCAAATTACCATGCTGTTTTGTAGGACTCTCAAAATAATATAAGTGAAGCATGAGAGAACAAAAGTTTCTATAAAACAAAACCACCGCCGTGCTCTAAAAGATATAAGTGAAGCACTAGAGCAAAAACTATATAGCTCAAAAGATATAAGTGAAGCACATAGAGTATTCTAATAAATTCCAAATCATGTGTGTCTCTATCAAAAGTGTATTCAGCAAGGATGATTGTGGTAAACTAAAAAGCAAAGACTCAAATCATACAAGAAGCTCCAAGCAAAACACATATCATGTGGTGAATAAAAATATAGCTCCAAGTAAAGTTACCAATGGACGAAGACGAAAGAGGGGATGCCTTCCGGGGCATCCCCAAGATTTGGCTTTTTGGTGTCCTTGGATTTAACTTGGTGTGCCTTGGGCATCCCCAAGCTTAGGCTCTTGCCACTCCTTGTTCCATAATCCATCAAATCCTTACCCAAAACTTCACAACACAAAACTTAACAGAAAATCTCATGAGCTCCGTTAGCGAAAGAAAACAAAGCACCACTTCAAGGTACTGTAATTAACTCATTCTTTATTTATATTGGTGTTAAACCTACTGTATTCCAACTTCTCTATGGTTTTTAAACTATTTTACTAGCCATAGATTCATCAAAATAAGCAAACAACACACGAAAAACAGAATCTGTCAAAAACAGAACAGTCTGTAGTAATCTGTAACTAATGCAAACTTCTGGAACTCAGAAAAATCTACCAAAATAGGACGACCTAGATAAATTTTTATTGATCTGCTGCAATTGGAATCAATATTTTCTCACGTTCTAGTGATTTTAAATAATTGTTTTCGTGAACAGAAAGTTTCTGGAATTTTCAGCAAGATCAAATAACTATCATCCAAGAAGATCCTATAGGTTTAACTTGGCACAAATACTAATTAAACATAAAAACACATCTAACCAGGGGCTAGATCAAAGATTTATTACTAAACATAAATAAAAAGCAAAAAACTAAAATAAAATTGGGTTGCTTCCCAACAAGCGCTATCGTTTAACGCCCCTTGCTAGGCATTGAGATTTCAATGATGCTCACATGAAATACAACAATTGAAGCACAAAGAGAGCATCATAAAACACGTGACAAACACATCTAAGTCTAACATACTTCCTATGCATAGGCATCTTATATAAAAACAAATTATCATAGCAAGCAAAAACTAGCATATGCAAGGAAGCGGAAAGGAACAATAGCAATATCAACATAACGAGAGGTAATTTAGTAACATGAAAATGTCTACAACCATATTTTCCTCTCTCATAATAATTACATGTGGGATCATAAGAAAATTCAACAAAATAGCTATCATATAAAATATTTTCAACACGATCCACATGCATGCGAAGTTGACACTCTTCCAAAATAGTGGGATTAACATTAACTAAAGTCATGACCTCTCCAAACCCACTTTTATAAAAAATACCATAAGATTGAACATTCTCCAAATATGTGGGATCTAAAGTTGACACTCTTCCAAACCCACTTTCAATATTATTGCAAACACTATTATCAATCTCATATTTATCATGGGGCTTAAATAAATATTCAAGATCATAAGAAGAATCACCCCAATCATGATCATTGCAACAAATAGTAGACATGGCAAAACTAGCATCCCCAAGCTTAGGGTTTTGCATATTATTAGCACAATTGACATCAAGAGAATTTATAGTAAGATCATTGCGATCATGCTTTTTATGCAAGGAGCTACCGTGAATCTCTTCATAAATTTCTTCATCACAATTTTCAGATTCACGAATTTCAAGCAAAACCTCATAAAGATAATCTAGTGCACTCAAATCACTAGAAATTGGTTCATCATAATTGGATCTCTTAAAAAGATTAGCATGGGGATGAGGATCCATAAACTTTTAGCAAGCGAAGATGCAAGCAAAAAGAAGGCACATGGTAACACAAGATCGAACAGAAGGAGGGCGAAGAAAAGGCAAAGGTGAAGTGGGGGAGAGGAAAACGAGAGGCAAATGGCAAATAATGTAATGCGAGGGATAAGAGTTTGTGATGGGTACTTGATATGTCTTGACTTGTGCGTAGACTCCCCAGCAAAGGCGCCAGAAATCCTTCTTGCTACCTCTTGAGCACTGTGTTGGTTTTCCCTTGAAGATGAAAGGGTGATGCAGTAAAGTAGCATAAGTATTTCCCTCAGTTTTTGAGAACCAAGGTATCAATCCAGTAGGAGACCACGCGCTAGTCCCACGCACCTACACAAACAAATAAGAACCTCGCAACCAACGCGATAAAGTGGTTGTCAATCCCTTCACGGTCACTTACGAGAGTGAGATCTGATAGAGATGATAAGATAATATTTTTGGTATTTTTATGATAAA
The DNA here is from genome assembly GCF_018294505.1 of Triticum aestivum. Lineage (NCBI taxonomy): Eukaryota > Viridiplantae > Streptophyta > Magnoliopsida > Poales > Poaceae > Triticum > Triticum aestivum. Next base: position 167,822,557 of record NC_057811.1, on the reverse strand, counting down.
GACTAAAAGTAAAGAAAGCAAAATAAACGGCGCCAGAAATAGCTTGTTGACGGGAGATTAATATGATGGAAAATAGACCCGGGGGCCATAGGTTTCACTAGTGGCTTCTCTCAAGAGCATAAGTATTACGGTGGGTAAACGAATTACTGTCGAGCAATTGATAGAATTGAGCATAGTTATGAGAATATCTAGGTATGATCATGTATATAGGCATCACGTCCGCGACAAGTAGACCGAAATGATTCTGCATCTACTACTATTACTCCACACATCGACCGCTATCCAGCATGCATCTAGGGTATTAAGTTCATAAGAACAGAGTAATACTTTAAGTAAGATGACATGATGTAGAGGGATAAACTCATGCAATATGATATAAACCCCATCTTTTTATCCTCGATGGCAACAATACAATACGTGTCGGTTCCCTTTCTGTCACTGGGATCGAGCACCGCAAGATTGAACCCAAAGCTAAGCACTTCTCCCATTGCAAGAAAGATCAATCTAGTAGGCCAAACCAAACTGATAGTTCGAAGAGACTTGCAAAGATAACCAATCATACATAAAAGAATTCAGAGGAGATTCAAATATTGTTCATAGATAATCTTGATCATAAACCCACAATTCATCGGATCTCGACAAACACACCGCAAAAGAAGATTACATCGAATAGATCTCCAAGAAGATCGAGGAGAACTTTGTATTGAGATCCAAAGAGAGAGAAGAAGCCATCTAGCTAATAACTATGGACCCGAAGGTCTGAGGTAAACTACTCACACATCATCGGAGAGGCTATGGTGTTGATGTAGAAGCCCTCCGTGATCGATGCCCCCTCCGGCGGAGCGCCGGAAAAGGCCCCAAGATGGGATCTCACGGGTACAAAAGGTTGCAGCGGTGGAAATAGGGTTTTGGCTCCGTATATGGTGTTTCCAGGGTGTATGGGTATATATAGGAGGAAGAAGTACGTCGGTGAAGCAACGAGGGGCCCACGAGGGTGGAGGGCGCGCCCGGGGGGGGGGGGTAGGCACGCCCCCTGCCTCGTGCCCTCCTTGTTGATTGCTTTACGTAGACTCCAAGTCCTCTGGATCACATTTGTTCTGAAAATCACGTTCCCGAAGGTTTTATTCCATTTTGACTCCGTTTGATATCCTTTTCCTTCGAAACACTGAAATAGGCAAAAAAACAGCAATCTGGGCTAGGCCTCCGGTTAATAGGTTAGTCCCAAAAATAATATAGAAGTGTATAATAAATCCCATTAAACATCCAAAACAGACTATAATATGGCATGGCACAATAAAAAATTATAGATACGTTGGAGACGTATCACAAGCTTCTCGGGTTCTTTGTGTCACAGCGTGGGATCGAGGCGAACCCCGACAAGATCAAGGCAATTGAGCAGATTGAGGCGCCAAAACGGGTCAAGGACGTCCGTAGGCTCGCCGGCTGCGTTGCTGCCCTGAGTAGGTCCATCTCCAAATATGCTGAGCGCGCCCTCCCCTTTTTCAAAGTTTTGAAAAAGGCGGGTCCAGTAAAGTGGACTCCGGAGGCAGAGGCAGCACTGCAAGATTTGAAGAGGTGCCTCTCCTCCACGCCAATACTAGTCGCGCCTAAACCACAAGAGCCGTTGCTGCTATACTTAGCAGCAACGAATCAAGTGGTTAGTGCTGCGCTGGTGGCACAGAGGGAACTTGAGGAAGAAGCAGCAGTGGTCGCCGAGCCGTCGGATAGTGGGCCATAGTCCTCCCCGGCAAGGCCCGGCCCCGGCAAGGTAGATTCTGCGCAGATGGGCGAAGTGGAACAGAAGAAGAAGGTGGTGCAGCACCCGGTTTACTTTGTCAGTTCCCTCCTGCAGGGTGCTAGATCAAGATACACTGGTATGCGGAAGCTACTTTTCGGCCTCCTCATGGCCTCGAGAAAGCCGCGCCACTATTTCCAAGCACATGAGATCACCGTCGTCACCCGCCTCCCGTTGCAACGAATCCTGCACAACCCGGATGCAACCGGGAGGATTGTGGAGTGGGCTTTGGAATTGTCAAGCTTTGGCCTCAAGTTTGAAAGTACTTCGACAATCAAGAGCCGAGCCTTCGCAGAATTCATAGCAGAGTGGACCGCAACGCCCGACGAGGAGATTCAAGAGACCACCCTTCCCGGCAAGGAGACGAGCAGTGAGTGGATTATGTACTTTGATGGAGCTTTCTCACTCCAAGGTGCTGGTGCCGGCGTACTACTCATCACACCCACCGGAGAGCGCCTCAAGTACGTAATCCAGATGCACTTTCCCCGGGAAAAATCAATGAACAACACGGCGGAGTACGAGGGATTGCTGGCCGGTCTCAGGATAGTGGCAGACCTTGGAATCAGGAAGCTCATCATCAGAGGTGATTCGCAGCTCGTCGTCAAGCAAGTGAACAAGGATTACCAGAGCCCGTTGATGGAGGCCTATGTGGATGAAGTGAGGAAGTTGGAAGAGCGCTTTGACGAATTGCAAGCAGAGCATGTTCCCCGAGCGGAGAACGGCATTGCTGACGACCTGTCAAAACGCGCTGCCCTCAAGTTGCCTGTGGAACCAGGTACCTTTGTGCTTCAATTAACTCAGCCATCCGTTGAACCATCAGCAGGAGAGAGCAAACGAAGGAAGATAGGCCCCGGCAAGAACTTTGCCGCTGAGCTCCCAGGAGCCGCCGGCAAGGACGTTGCCGGGTGTCCCAAGCTTGCCGGAGAGCAGCAACCCCTGGCAGGGCCTCAAGCCCTGGCCGTAGAGGCAGTTGCCCTTACGGCCAAAGATGTGCCTTTAGTCCTTGCCGTCGAGCCCCGGGCTCCGGCATGGGCACAGCCCACCGTCCGTTTCCTCCAAACAGGAGAGCTCCCCAAGGAGCAGGAAGAAGCAGATAAAGTAGCCCGTCAGTCCAGCATGTACCAGTCTGTGGATGATGCCCTATACAGAAGGAGACCGAACGGCGTGAAGTTGAAGTGCATTCCTCGGGAAGACAGACTGAGGCTATTGGCAGAGATACATGGAGGCATGTGTGGCTCCCACATAGGGTCGAGAGCCCTTGCCGGCAAGGCATTCCGCCAAGGTTTCTTCTGGCCCACCGCTCTCCAGCATGCGATGGCACTAGTACCCAAGTGTGAAGCGTGCCCGTTCCATTCAAAGAAGCTTCATCTACCGGCTCAGGATCTTCAGAGCATCCCTCTTTCCTGGCCATTTTCGGTCTGGGGGCTCGATATACTGGGCCCCTTTCCCCGTGTTGTCGGGGGCTTTGAGTACTTGTACGTTGCAATCGACAAGTTCACAAAGTGTACGGAAGTGGAGCCGGTGAGAAAGGTGACATCACAGTCAGCCGTCAACTTCTTCAAGGGGCTAGTCTGCCGTTTTGGTGTGCCCAATAGGGTCATCACCGACAACGGCACACAGTTCACAAGCCGCACCTTCATGCAGTACATTCAGGATCTCGACATCAAGGTTTGTTTTTGCTTTTGTTGCTCATCCCAGAAGTAACGACCAGGCTGAGAGGGCGAATGCAGAAGTGCTACGGGGCCTCAAGACCAGAACTTTTGACAAGCTGCACAAGTGTGGAAGGCGGTGGATTGATGAATTGCCAACGGTTCTTTGGTCGATCAGAACGACGCCAAATCGAGCCACTGGCCAGACACCCTTTGCCCTGGTATATGGGGTAGAGGCAGTTCTCCCCACGGAACTCACATATGGGTCACCTCGAGTGCTCGCTTATGATGAGCTTGAGCAAGAGCAGTTGCGCCAAGAGGATGCGACGCTCCTTGAGGAAGATCGTCTTCGGGCTGCTGTGCGAGTCGCTCGCTACCAGCAAGCCTTGCGCCGTTATCATAGCCGCAAGGTTCACGCCCGAAGCCTTGAGGAAGGTGACCTTATTTTTCGGCGGATTCAACCCGCCAAGAATTTAAACAAGTTGACACCAAAGTGGGAAGGCCCTTACCGGGTAATACGAGTCACCAGACCCGGTGCAGTCTGCCTGGAGACCGAAGATGGCATTCTGGTGAGCAATTCCTGGAATATCGAACATCTTCGCAAGTTTTACCCCTAAGGCGCGGTTGCTGGGAGCCCCGGCAACCCCCATTTTGTACTAGCCTTGCCGGCAAGGCATGTAACCCTATGTACAGAGCCAGGCACAGACCCTGAGCATAAATAAATGAAGCGCTGGCGCCCTAAGTTTTAGCATGCATGCTAGGTTGAGTCTCTCTCTTTGTTAGGGTCGATAGTGCTTAGCGGCAACTAACCCCTTGCATAGAGGTTGAGTGTGCGTCTCTCTGTTCCGTCCCGTCTTTTCTTTTGCTTCGCAGGATGTGCGGGCGTTTCTGCTGAGCTGTTTGGGGGAAAGGAAACACGCCGACGCCCCAACCCCGGCAAGCCAAGGTTGCCGGGGGCTGCAGATCCAGAAATTTGACCACGGCAAGCCAAGGTTGCCGGGGGCTGCAGAATCAGATAAGTCTTTCATCCCCCACTCTACACTTCCGTATGGAACTTGAACGTACGAAGCTTTGCTCACTCTTATACCGCCGTGCTCCCTCTTTCCCGTGTCCAAGAACCTTTCTTTGGGCCGGAACTTGGTTGTAGTGTAATGGAAAGGGAACAAACGAAGATCCTAATCCTACTTTGCCCCTACCTCCGCCAAGGGCGTGTGTGTAGTCGAGCTATAGAGAGGGAGGAAGACAAGGTCTGTTGCCGGGTAACGATGTTTATTTTAAGATAGCAAGGATTCGATCCTTGGTGTGGGCCTCGATCACGCACAAAAGAACCCAACAAACACCCCTTTTCTTCATTAATACGTTGTTAACAAGTATAATTCATACAGAATGAGAGCTTGAGCAAGGGGATTACAAGGTTTAAAACTGACAAATGCCCGCAGGCTTGAAAACTAAATATAAGGTGCCTGTAATCCCTTTCTTGTCCCTCTCCTCAGGAAACGGATCAGGATAAGCAGGAGGGCAAAAGGAGCGCCTAGGCGAGGTACGAGTAGCAGAAGACACCAAGAGGAGGCTGGTGATGACGGTGCCGGGGAAGATGCCGAAGGATGAGGCAGCAGGCCGGCAATACGCGACGAAGGCGTCGGTGCCATCGTACTCCGAGTTGACGGCCCGCCACCCGCCTTCTTCGTCTTCTCCGGCCTTCCAGCACCAGCCACCAGAAGCAGCGGCCTCGAGAAGTTCAAGGAGCTGGCCCCACCCCCGGCAATTTGCTCGGCCAGGGGAAGGGCCGGGTATAGATGGTGGTGCTGCCGGCGTCACAAGAGGATTGTGTGTCCGACGCCTAGTCGGACCCGTCCTCGTCGTCCTCCCCGCCGGTGCCCTCCTCGTCACTGTCGCTCGAGGAGGAGCTTTCGTCATCAGTCGAGCTCTCTGCGCAGCACCCTAACCTGTGTCCCGAGTGCCCAAAGACCTTGACGGAAAGCAGGTCACTCTCCACTAATTTAAACTGGAGAACGTGCCCCTTCATCAAGCAGTGGGCGCGTGCGAAGGTTTTCTAACCCCGACAGAAGAGCATTACATGAGGGGCGGGGAACCTTGTGTTCGCCCACATGTCGCCATTACAACACCCCTTCATGTGAAGCCTCAACCTCGGTGGCTGGTCAATCTCCAGCACCCTCGGAAACACTTCGGGACGATGAAGGCGGCTGCGCGGTGGCTCACGCAACTGTAGGATGAACTCCAGCACCGTCTCCCCGACATGGCCGCTTGATGAAGCAGGAGGAGATGGTGGAGGAGATGGTGACGGAGATGATGACGACGCGGGTGTCCCCCTTCCGCGCCTACCTCTGCCTTGGCCGCCTCGCCGACCACGGCCCCGTGCGGCGCCTCTGCCTCGAGCATGGCCTTCACCGTGGGCGTCCGGCTCCTCCTTTACCGCCACAGTTCTCTGGCAGGAGGAAGACCTGGTTGCCTCCACGGAAGGACGGCCGCGACCGCGCCCTCTCGCCATGACAAGGGAAGGAAAGGGATCGAACTGGAAGAGGATGGATGCAGGAAGGCGCTGTCCCTCTCCCCTTTTTATAAGGGGACGGGGCCAAGCAAGCCTAAGGGCGGCCGCCCCAATCAACCAATCCAGGCGCCGGGGGTGAGAGGAAACAGGACCGACCCGCTGCTCCAATCAGTGGCGCTCGCCCCCCCGCTCCGGCATTAAAGCCCGTGCCCTCTGTGTCCACTGCCTGCCCTCCCCGAGGCATGGGTGACATGTGGCGGGCGAGCCATGATTCAGATGGCAAGTGGAACGGCCGTTTCGCGCCCCGCGATCGCGGGGCACGGATGCCATGATGGCCATGACCTGAGTCCACCTAGTAAATGAGTCGCGCCCCTGTGGCTTCCTCTATTTTTATGGGGGGAGGGACGCGGGCCGCCTCTTTACTATTAAAACCGTGGGGTGACACAAGCATGCTGCGGTCACCCCACACACGACCCCCACGTCATGCATTCAACGTGGGTCATGGGGAAGCGCAACTGGCAAGGGAAGTTACTGCGGTAAACTCGGCCCCGCATGCCCGCGCACCGTTCTAGGCCTAGCCCAACAATGCGTCGCACTTATGTGTGGCCCAGGCCCGGGGGCTCCTGACGGTGTACAAAAGTAGGGGGCCCCTTTGTACCCCTTTGCTTGTGCACGGGCAGTTAGAGCCACACCTACGACCACACTTAGCGGGGCAGAGGAAGGAAGCAAAAGTACAAGACCACCAGAGCAGCGCTCCAACCAGGGGCGCAGAGGAAGACGCGACAAGATGGGCTTCCCCCGGCAAGACCCTTGCCGGGGCGTCCTACACAGCCCCGGCAAGAGCCTTGCCAAGGCAACTCACCCAACACCAGTAAGGCCACCACCCTTAAGCCTGAGAGTTCCGACACCATCGAAAACATTGGAACCAAGGCTCGGGAGGGGCCTGCATAGTGACATGCAGATCTTTGTGAAGACAAAGGGCCTGCAAGGCCCAGATAAGAACCAAAAGATAGGACAATAGCGAGGCTCCTTGCCGAGGATGCCCACGAGGCCCCGGCAAGGCTCCTGCCGAAGATACCCACGAGGCCCCGGCAAGACTCTTGCCGGGGGCACCCACGAGGCCCCAACAAGGCTCCTACCGAAGATACCCACGAGGCCCCGGCAAGACACTTGCCGGGGGCGCCCGCAAGGCCCCAACAAGACCTTTGCCGGGAATATCAGCAAGAAAGCGGCAAGGCCTTGCCGCCCCATCGCCGCCCCAGCTCAGCGCCCAACCCACCAACTAAGCAAGAACCCACGTGGCTCCAAAGCCAACTAGTCAAGCACCTGTGTGGTGGCATGCAGATCTTCGTGAAGACCCTGCCACCGCACCAGCTCAGCAGCCTGCTGGCCTACATGGCACTGCATGCCTCGTTGGCCTGGATACGTGTCGGAGCAAGGCGAAGCAGCGATGAATGGGACGGGCTTCGTTATCGTCCCTGATAAAGTAAGAGGACACCTAAGTAGCGCATTTAATGCGTTTTGTACTGGGATGTCAGGCGATAAGCTTGAACACTGTACATACTTTCCACCTCCTGTGTGCCACTATGGCGACCACTTTTTCCTATAAAAGGAGGCCCGAGGCGTACTGAGGAAGGATTCGGACCCTTTGGACGACGCACGCACCGTAGCTAGTTCAAGAGCTCGAGAACACTCAAATATACACCAAAGCAGGACTAGGGTATTACGCATCCTCGCGGCCTGAACCTGGGTAAAATCTCCTCGTGCTAACTACTAGACCCGCTCTTTGCACACTCGCACCTGCCAACCGCAGAAGGGATCCCCGTGATCCCATAGGTGTCGTTTTCCCCCGACATCTTTGGGGCGCCAGGTAGGGAGCGCAGCTGCGAAAATCCGGTTTGGAAGTTAGCATATCGACTTCATCATCATCATGCCCCCCAAGAAGAAGGGGATCACTGCCATCGGGTCGCCCGGGGCCGGCCCGTCCGTGCCAGCACGGGCGGGCGATGGGGTGGCCATGGATGGTGCCGGAGGCGCCGCCCGCGAGCACCCACGACACTCTGGCGATCGGGGCCTAGGGAGCGGCGCTGTCCGGGTCCAATACGACGAACTACACACCGCTGGGCCCAGGGACGGGGCTGTGCTGCCCACGGGCGGAGCGGCGACCTCCCGGACGCCCCCGCCGGTGCCCGCGCTGCTGCCTTCGCAGGCTGCGCACGATGAGCAACACCACGACATCGGCGCCCCCGGGCGCCGCCGCGGGAAGAGCCCTTTGCGTCACTCTCAGGACGCATCGGGCCAGCGTGTGCACCGGGAGACTGGCGGAAGCGGCGCGCGACCGCGAGACCGTGATAGAGCTCCTTCTAACGTGGTTAGAAGTCGGAGCGGATCACGGTCCACGCAGATTTCACCGCCACCCACGCTAGCAGAAGCGCTGGCGCGCATACAATTACTCCTCGACTTCCCGCCCGTTGCGGAGAAGCTCGACGAGTGGAGAGCCACCATTCGAAGCCTCGTCATCTTCGCCAACAAAGATGAGCCACTCCCGGCGAGACCCTCGTGCCAGCGTTTTGTTGAGCCGACGCGTGCCGGCGGTTGGAGGACCGGGGATGCTGCGACCATGGTGCACTCTCCTCCCCCGCGGCCGTGACAGCAACCGCTGGCTCACCGGCCTGACGCACACGACGACGTTTCTACAGCGTCATCCGACCCGCGAGCCCGTCACGACCAACGCCAAGTCCTTCGGGAGCGAGCCCAGGAAGACGCTCGAACCACCATCGAGTGGCGACGGGAGACACGCCATCAGTCGGATCGGCGTGCGGGGCCTACTATGGACCACTCGGCGCCGGGAGGCTCTGGCGACCCGCCTTACGAGGTGGGTTGGCCAGCCTTTACCCGAGAGCTGCGGCAGTTCTAGTGGCCCTCCCACCGCACATTCAAGCCTGATGTTGGGGAAAAGTACAACGACAACACTCACCCGTCGGAGTTCCTCGGCATCTACACCATCGCGATGCAAGCCGCCAGGGCTCGCAACGACAAGGTGCTCGCCAACTACTTTCCGTTGGCACTTAAGCCCTATAAAAGGGGGCCCGAGGCGTACTGAGGAAGGATTCAGACCCTTTGGACGACGCACGCACCATAGCTAGTTCAAGAGCTTGAGAACACTCAAATATACACCAAAGCAGGACTAGGGTATTACGCATCCTCGTGGCCCGAACGTGGGTAAAATCTCCTCGTGCTAACTACTAGACCCGCTCTTTGCACAACCTCGCGCCCGCCAACCGCAGAAGGGATCCTCGTGATCCCGTAGGTGTCATTTTCCTCGACAGTAGTAGATGCAGAATCATTTCAGTCTACTTGACACAGACGTGATGCCTATATTCATTATCATGGCCTTAGGTATCTTCATAACTTTGCGCTTTTCTATCAATTGCTCGGCAGTAATTTGTTCACCCACCGTAATAATTTCTATCTTGAGAGAAGCCTCTAGTGAAACCTATGGCCCCCGGGTCTACTTTACCATTTATCCATCTCTATCAGATCTCACTTTGCGAATAACCGTGAAGGGATTGACAACCCCTTTGTCGCGTTGGTTGCAAGTTGGTGTTTGTTTGTGCAGGTATTCGGTGGCTTGTTGCGTAGTCTCCTACTGGATTGATACCTTGGTTCTCAAAACTGAGGGAAATACTTATGCTCCTTTGCTGCATCACCCTTTCCTCTTCAAGGGAAAAACCAACGGAAGCTCAAGAGGTAGCATGATTCCCTTAGTGGTGTCATGTGAACGTCAACTACATGACACTTCACCATAGTTGGGCCTAAGGGAATGCATTGTGGAGTAGTTATTAGATGATGGGTTGCGAGAGTGGCAGATGCTTAAACCCTAGTTTATGTGCTATTCCGTAAGGGACCGATTGGATCCAAAAGTTTACTCCTATGCTTAGAATTTATTCTTAATACTTTTCTCGTACTTGCAGATGCTTGCGAGGGGGTTAATCATAAGTAGGAGGTTTGTTCAAGTAAGAACAACACCTAAGCACCAGTACACCCACATATCAAATTATCAAAGTAGTGAACACAAATCAAGCCAACATGACGAAAGTGACTAGATGAAATTCCCGTGTACCTGTAACATCCCAAATTTTCAATTTGGAATGTTATACATTAGATCATCATTGCATATCATATTTTATTTGCATTTTTGTTTGATCCTAGAAATTCTAGCAACTCAAGGACCCGCGGAGAGAGTTGGGGATTTCATTATTTTCATATTCGAGTTTTCTCGAATTTTGAAAAGAGGATCGTTTGATTTTAATTATTTTTCTCTTGAATATTTATTTTATAAAAATAAAAAGAGAGAGGATAAAATGACTTCCTCAAAATAAAGAAATATCAGAGATTTAATATAAAAATCAAATAGGATTTTTATTCAGAGTTTTATCGCTATTTTATTTGAATTAGGAAAAATATGCGTATTTAAAAATTGTATTTTAGGCCCAAATAAATGTTCACCTTGTCCGGCCTATTTTTAGAGGACGGGGAAAATTTATTTCGGGATCTTTGGAGTCCGTTTAGTATTTCTTTTCTTTCTTTTTCTGCACGTCGGAATTGTTTTAAAAAAAGAGAAACCAACTCCGAGCCGTACCCGAGCGGGACTCCGCCCGGAGGGCTTTATAAGCCGCCGCCCGAGCCGTCCCAAGGCCCATCCACCGCCGCCAGCCCACCCGCGCCTGCCGCCCCAAACCCTAACCCTAGCCCGCCGCCGCCGCCGCACCTCGCCGCCGCCGACCCGCCGCCGCGCCGTCGCCCCGTCGTCGCCGGAGATAGCCGCCGCCGCCTCGGTTTACGCAAGAAAACCGAACGTTTTTTCTCTAAACCCTAGATCCATTTTTAGATCCGATTCGTTTTTTTTCGGTTTAGTTATTTAGCGAACGCCTGTTCATACGTTCGTTTTAACGAACGGTTTTCACCGTTTAGCCGCAGACAACGAACGTTCGTTTGTTAGCCTGTTCGTCAGTTTTTCTTTTTCTCGGATTTTTCGTGATTATTTTCGATCGCGATTTCTGATCCGATTTTCGTTTTAGTTTAATTTTTCGCTCGTTCATCGGAATCAGGCGATTCAAGCGCCTAGAGTTTTGTCTCGAAGCCCTTTTTCTGTTTAACCAACTTAAACAAGATTTTGCTACTGTAAAATTTGACTTTAGTCCAGATTAGTAAACGAAGCTTGTTTCTTTCGCCATTTTGAGTTTTGTTGCTTCGTTTGATTTGATTCTTTTTGCAAACCGGAGTTCTTAAGTTGAACTTTCTGTTTAGATCTCTTATTTGAGTTTTACCCGTGCCCTTGCTTGATTGCTTATTGTATGCTTGTTTGTTTGCGATAGAGTACCAGAGTGTGAAGCGTGCTACTACGAGTCTCTAGGTTTCGCGGATCATCAGCAAGGCAAGTAACACTTTGATCATACCTCTTTCATACCCAGTTTTATTGCATTATATCAATCCTCAAACAATTGCATGGTTAGGATCTGATTTAAATTGTGGGTTTGGGAAGTAGATGAGGTAGTACCTATTCACCTGTTTACTATCAAACCTTGGGAGTTACTTCTACGTTGCTTATACTGCTATGCTATGCTCGTAGACGTGGATTGGGTTTGAGTGTATTCATGATAGATGTAATTATTGTTAATTAATGGTTAACTTAAGGTGGCAACTTTAATACACATCTGGGTGGACTGAGGCACCTGGGGAATTCCAGTGATTGCCTGTATTTTTTTGGAAATCCCGGGGTACCGTGTGATTCTCCTATGGACTGCCACCTAGAAACTTCCGTGTGCAGCCACATGCCAATATGGGCTCTGGCATAGTTGAGTAAGCTGTGGGAAACTTTTCCATGATGGGCTAGAAGATGTAGGGGATTGTAGGTGTACAGGCCTATCTATCGGTTAAAGGGACCTCTTCGGAAAGACTGTGTCTCGGTCATCCGCATTCTCAAACATCATGTAGTGCGAGAAATCAAACGGAGGAGATCGAGTCTTGTGGGGAAAAGTGCACAAACCTCTGTAGAGTGTACAAACTAATCATGGTTAGCCGTGTCCCCAGTTATGGACGTCTTGAGTATCTAGTTTCTTGGATTATCATGTGGATCTCATCACTCTTAATATAATTTGATTGGGTTTAATCATGATGCTTAATTGGGATTGAGTTGGGTGAACCTTCTCAATGTTTAACAACCACCATGATAGTAAAATAAAAATTTATTCCTTTGTTGTAGGAAAAAATTGGCTTTTCGCAAAACATATTAACCATACAGCCTCCACCAGCCATATATGCATATAGTGATAGCTTTATTCTGTTCATTACTCTCTTGTCTTACATTGCCAGCATATTCCATGTGCTGGCCCGTTTTCGGGCTGCAACGTATCATGTTGCAGACTTTTCAGACGACGAGTAAGGAGCTTTAGGTCGTGGTCTTTCACTCAGTGATGCCGTTGGAGTTGATGGACTCACTTTATCTTCCAAGCCTTCTGCTGTTATCGTATTAGATGGCCTTAAGCCATATTTATTGTAATAAGTTCTCTTTTGAGACATTCGATGTAATAAGTGTGTGATTGCTACTCTGTTATAAATCCTTCAAGTACTGTGCGTGTCAGCATTACCGATCCAGGGATAACACTTATGCACAGAGATCAGACTGTTTGAGGTCTGGTCGCTACAAGATGGTATCAGAGCACACACTGACTGTAGGACACGACCACTAAGCTAAAGCCCTAGATCATTGTGGCACCCCGGCTCAGAGAAACCGGAACTCCCCGTATTCCAGCCCAGAGATCGAGGAGAAGTCTCTGGAATACGGCACTGCTTGACATAGAACAAATCAGCTCCTATTACAAGAATAATAATACAAGGGACTGATGTTACAAAGAAGCACATCAGCATGGCGACACTACGCGTGCGATACTACACTTGCTCTATGCTAGCAGCGAAACAACTCGTAGCAGCAGAATACTTCTAGCAGCGGAACAACGACGAAGGTGGTGAACTCCACTCCGCAGGGACTCTGGCTGGGACATGATCTAGCTCGCACGCACGGCAACCATTGACAAGCAATCAAGCAATCATGGCATCACCTGCAATCTGGCATGACACGCCAGGTCAGTACATTGAATGTACTTGCAAGCTCACAACAACCATAAACATCAAGGCAAGACAATAACATAGCATTAACCGGTTAATTAATTTAACAACTATTATGATGATACAACTAATAAGCATGGTATGAAACTGATTCAATACTGATAAATCTCCATCTCAGATCTCCATAACCATATCTCTCTTGGCTAACCGGCCAAGCAGTATACCATCTCGATCACCTCGTGATCAAAACCAAACGGTGATCATGCGATCACAACCATGACCAACACTTGGTCTCAAACGGTGATCTTTCCGGCGATCACGACCACGACCAACACTTGGTCTCACACGTCATCATCAACATCCTGCCAATCTGTACTGCTCAACATATTAACATATAAATATATATATATCACCTATAAGTCATTCCGTCATGTGAGTGTTGATCGAACGGTGTGACCTAGTACGAACCCATGCCCATGACCGAGGACGCAGCTATCGATAGATTTAAATACACACACTCTGCAGAGGTAGCGCACTTTACCCACACCACGGAACGCATGGCCTCGCACTCCCATTCGGGTGGACCAACGGCGTTCCGACAAAACCGATCTACTGCCATGACACTCTCCTGGCCACTCTGACTCACTCCCCACTGGGCTAGTCCTGGGTGGCCCCGTGTCTACCAAAGACACAACGACCACCGTCGTGGCCAAAACGTTCCTCACGGGGACCGGATCCATAACAACAACAACGGGCACACAAGGTTATGTCTGCTTACCGGGCTAGGGTACGCACGCCATAACCTTCCCTAGTTGGAGGCACCGGCGGGAGGCACGACAATAGACCGCATTAGGGCCTTCCCATAAAAGGCAAATGTGGTTGCACTGGAAAAAGCCCGGTTCGGTGGCACCTGACCAACTTAATGACGGAATTTAACCCCAACATATAATAGTAATGACTGATACTCCGATATCATCTATCAACCTATAATCCAAGTCATAGCAATATCCAACAAATAGTCCAAGCATAATCTCATCATCTCAAAATACTCCAAGGGTAGCACAACACTACTGTCATGATGAATCCAAAAAAACAATAATCCTACTACTCCGATAACAAGAATAAATCTATTCAGCTAAGATCCACATGTAAACATCATCTTCGAAAATAATACTCCAAGCAACAGAACATCAACTAGCATCATGAAAATAATCATACTAACCACTAATAATCCAAAGGCAGCATGATATCCAAAGTAATACTCCAAAATATAATAATAGATGCCATCTTGGAAATAATGATAATACCAACCACTAATACTCCAATGGCAACATGATACTCATCAACTGCAAGCATAAATCCTAGTAATCCAAACAATAGCATGTCAACAACAAGATCAAAATAATACTCCGAGAAAATGCCATGCACAAAGTCATGTGGCTAAAGCAATATTTTAAACAAGTTAAAATAGATTAAACCATGTCACTGCATTACAGTGATGCAAATGGAGGGTGTGGCTTGCCTGGGGTGGAAGAAATCACCGGGAGAAAATGCGAGAAGCTCGCGAAACGAATCACCGAAAAACGTTCATTCTCGGAGGGAGCTGATTAAGCGCAAGGGTAAAAATGGTCATTTTCAGAATGTCAAAACATGGTGAAAATGATACCAACAGAACGGGCTCGACGAAACGAAGAAGTGGGCTTTGGAATCACCTGATTTGGAGTTGGAAGTAAAAAGTTATAGCTGTTTTTCCGCCAGGGACCTGTTTGTAATAAAAATCATCACAAACAGGCTCTTAACAGAAAAATAGAACGCGCACTCGGGGAAATACGCTTCTGGTGGATGAAAGCGTACACGGCAAAAGCCGTGTCCACTTATCCACGTCAGCAGGGGGCGGGGCCGGCCTCTGGGTCGCTGACTGGCGGGTCCCACAGGCTGTGGGGCCCGTCACTTATCCAGTTGAGCAGGCGGGGTCAACGCCCACCCGCCGACAGGTGGGGCCGCGGGCCCACAGGCCAGCAGGGTCAACTCCCTCCTCTCTCTCCTCCCGCTCCTTCTCTTCTTCCCCGACGCGTCGCAGAACAGAAGGAGGGGCGCCGGCACCGGCGCTGGCCTCGCGACTCTGGCCAACTCCGGCCAAGGGGAGGCACCGGCGAGCGCAGCGCAGCCCACCGCATCCATCCAGGGGGAAAACAAGCCCCGGGGAGGAGTGGGGAGGCGACGACGGTTGGAAGAGGAAAGAGGCAGAGGCGGCGGCGATCTTCGAGGTACGCGGACAGGGTGGCTCCGGCGGTGGAGCGAGGACACGGGGAGGACCGCCGGGGTCTGGGTGGAGCTATGGTGAGGTCAGGAGGGAGGGGGAGGGCTTGGTTGGCTCGGATTTAAGCGGGCACCGACGGCGGCCATGGCGGGGAGGGGAGGGCAGGAGAGCTCCTCGAGCTTAAACGAGGGGCTGGGGAGTCGTAGTGGAGCGAGTGGAGGCTGGTGAGGTGCTCGGGAGGGCTCGGGGATGGCTATTTATAGCCGGGCGAGGGAGATGGGCTCGGGTGCCGCCGGGCATGTCCAGCCGAGGCTTTGGCGACGGCCAGCGAGCACGGGAGGGCGCGGGAACACGATGAGCTATTGATTCAGAGCTCACGGAGGGGTAGGCGACGCCGGAGAGCAGAGGAAGAGGCCGAGCACCATTAAAACATGTCGGGGCACTGTGCTCCCGTGGGCGTTCGGCGGCGAGCGTCGGTGGGCGTCGGTGAGGAAACTGCCGGTGGGGGAGAGAGGTCCAGGGGGACGGCGACGATGCAGGCTAGCTGTTGGACACGCTCATGCGCGCGAAGATGACGCGAGGAGGAGGGGCCGAGGCACAAACAGCCACTGGGCGCAGCCACTGCAGACAGAGCGCGTGCACAGTGATGCCATTAACGTGGTCACCGCGTGCACTGGCATGTAGCGGGGGAGAGAGGCCTGAACATGTTGTCTAGTGGTAAGTTCATCCAGTGTAGGTTTCAACTCGGGTGGTAGCTTGGTTAAAAGTGATCCGGTTAAACGGTAAGCAGTCTCTGAAGTTTACTGCAGTAAACTTGGGTGAGCACTAGTGATCAACAGGAAGGGTTTTGGATCCAATGGAGTTGTCTGCGAGGTTGAGGTAAAGAAGGACTTTCATCCTGGTAACTTGGAGAAGAATTGGATCAAGATAAATCATAGTTGCTTTGCAACTGACCAAAATGGTCCAGAAACTTGATCAGGAAGGTGCACTCACATGGAGTGTCAAACTGAGCTCAAATTGGGCAAGGCAGAGTCATTTGATCCTATGAAGATGCTCAAAAAGTCTCATACCAATTGGCCAAGCCAAACTGGTACTTGCTTCACAAACATCTCCTCTGGACAGAAACTTGCAAAAATCCTAGAGGAATAATGGCTTGATGAACCATGCCCAAAATGGGTGGAGGTAGGTTATATGGATAATAGAAGGCCTAGAAAAATTGGCAGCCATAATGGAGCAAGATAAAATATACTTGCTTCACAAACTGAAATTTTGGGCAGAATCAAAGAATTGAAGATGTGCTCACATGGAGGCATGACATGAGCTCTACTTTGGTGGAGGGCTATGATATGATGATATGAGGGATCATGCAAAATGGCAACTCATTTGGATATGCCTAGCTGGCACCTCCTTCACAAAGCTTCTTTCTGGATAGAAACTTTGGAAAATCATAATTAAATAATTAGGCAAATGAGGTAGCATTTTGGCATGTGGCAAGGATATGGACAGGAAAAGGTGTCCAAGGAGTTTGAGGTCAATTGGGAAAAGGAAAATAGCACTTGCTTCACAATGTGCCATTTAGGGCAGAATAGGGAATGAATTATTTGAGCATGATGATAGACATTACAAATAAAATATTTTGCCATATTTGAGAAAGATATGACCCAAACAATTTATGAGAATTATTTGGGAATTTTAGGAGTGATGGAAATAAAGGTTGCTTCACAACCTAGGTAGACAGGGTTATTCCTTTAATAGAAAAAGGAATATTCCCTAGAAAAAGATTTTAGGGTTTGGCCAAGCAGTGAAGTCACATGATCTTGGCAGGGTTTTGAGAATGATGAGCCACTTGGGAAGGAAAAAGAGGATGATTTCCCAGGTGACAAGGCCACAGAACCACTCCAAAAAGAAAAACATAGCAAAAACCAATAAATCAAAAAGAAAAAGAAAAGGGCCAAAATCCAGGCTGTTACAATCACTACTCTCTTCTCAATTTCTAACTCCTCTCCAATTTCTACTCTTTAGGATGGCGGATGCAAGGATCAAGTTCATGCAACCGGATGAAGACACCCCATTTGGACGCCAGTTGAAGGAAGTTACTAGGTACCTGAACATCGGAATACCAAGCTTCACCGGGAATTACAACGCCACTTTACCAAAGAGGAGCGCTGGGTGATTCAAGTTCAAGTTCCAGGAAGGACATTCACGCCAGTCACTGAGCCGATAGAGTTTTCCTTTGATGCACCAACCTGGAGTCTAGGAAAGAGTATGGTAGCTCACATCACCATGGGACGCATTGGAGAAGTTCACCACCAGGATCTCAAGGATACTATCTACCAGATTTGTGGGCGCCGAGATGAGCAATGGGAGATGATCAGCACCAGGAAGGAGAGATCGATTGCAGCTTTCATCCAGGAGTTAAACCAGCACATTCGATGCCAGGAGAACCAGATGTGCGCAGGCATGACAGATTTGAAGAAGGCACTGACAAGGATCATGGAACTGGAGGAAGAACTCAAGGCTACACGCGAAGATTATATGGAGGAAATCGTTGTACTAGTGGAGAAGAATGACGACCTGACAAAGAAGCTAGGAGTTTTCATGGGATATCCCGCGCCAGGAGGAGAAGGCGACGATTCCACTTGCCCGGAGAACTACATCATCATCGACGACACTGACTCGGACCCTGACGATAGCGATGATGACTATGTTGATGAAGCTGGAGCAGATATCATGGAGTCTTCGACCAATCAATTTTTCTAGTCGACCACCATATCCGTAGTAGTATTCCACCATATATATAGTATAGTCCAAGCACTTTTGTAACGATAGTTCTAGACTGAGTGTATGCCCTTGTTTGATTTGATTGAGTGATATGTTTGTGTTTGTCTCATGTGCATATGGGTAGTGTTTTCCCCCTAGACCTCATTCTACTCTGTTTTCTCATCTTTTCTAAACCCAGCAGATGCCTCCGAGACGCGACAATGGATTTGCTTTCCCACCGGAGCTCACTCAGTTGATCCAGCAGCAGAATGCATTAATGCAGATACTAGTCCAGAATCAGAACCAGGGGAACAACAACAACAACAAACCACCACCACCACCACCAGTTGATCACTTAGCCCGTTTTCTTAGGCTGAATCCGCCGGTGTTCTCCAGTAGCACTGAGCCGATTGTTGCAAATGATTGGCTCCGCAAGATTGATAGGGAGTTGACTACTTCAGGATGCACGGATGCGGAGAGAGTGTGTTTTTCCGCACATCAGCTTGATGGACCTGCAGCATCATGGTGAGAGAATTTCATAGTCACTTACCCCATTGACACTGTGACATGGGACCAGTTCCAGCAGGCTTTTCACACTGCCCATGTATCAGCAGGAGCTATGGCCATGAAGAAGCGTGAGTTTTGCAACTTACGCCAAGGAGGGCGCACTGTTGGCCAGTATGTGGATGACTTTAGTAAGCTAGCACGTTATGCCCCAGATGACGTTGCTACAGATGCAGCTAAGAAGGAGAAGTTTCTGGAAGGACTGAATGATGAGCTGAGCTTGCAGTTGATGGTGGCAAATTTCAATAACTACCAGGAGTTGGTGGATAGAGCTCTCATGCTTGAAGGGAAGCAGAAGCAGATTGACAGTCGCAAGAGGAAGTATGGACAAGGAAGTATAATTCTGGAGCTCAACAGAGACCCTGTTTCACCCCGAACTCGGGAGGACTTGTTCATAACCATGGAGGCCACACTCATAATGGAGGAAGTTCACACAACCATAGTGGCCCCAAGAATGGGAATGGTAATGGAGGAAGTAGCGGATAGAGCTGTTCCAACCCGACAACACCCGCCAAGAAAGATCTAAGCCACGTTACTTGCTACAAGTGTCAGAAGACCGGACATTACGCCAATGAATGTCCTGAAGCTAAGAATGGAAACGGCAATGGTAGCTCTGGGAAGAAGGCCAACCCTTTCACCAGGGGACAAGTGAACCATGTTAACATGGAGGAGGTTGAAGCTCAACCAGATGCAGTAATAGGTAAGTTTTTGGTTAAGTCATTTACTGTAGTCGTTCTTATTGATACTGGTGCATCGCATTCATACATATCAAGGGGATTTGTGGATAAGTATAAACTGCCCACCAAAGTTCTTAGTACACCTTTGTTAGTAAGCTCGCCAGGAGCAGAGTATATGGCAAGCCAAGGATGTTTTCAGATGCCATTGACCATAGGTAGGCATGTTTTCCCCTCAGATCTGATAGTTTTGGAGTCGCAAGGTTTGGATGTGATTCTGGGTATGGATTGGCTATCGATGTATGGAGGAAACATCGATTGCGCCAGTAAGACGATTTTGCTCACCACCCCAGAAGGAAGAAGGATCAAGTATGTATCCCGGCATGTGCCGAATAGGACTAAAGTAAATTCCTTATCAGGAGTTGTACAGGAGGAAGTATCAGCGGTGAAGGATTTTCCAGATGTATTTCCAGAAGAGTTGCCAGGCATGCCACCGGATAGAGACATTGAGTTTTTGATCAAAATTTTGCCAGGCACAGGGCCAATATCTAAGAGATCGTACAGAATGCCCGCAAAGGATTTGGAGGAAACTAAGAAGCAGATTAAGGAGTTACTGGATAAAGGTTATATCCGCCCAAGTTCGTCACCTTGGGGATCCCCAGTACTTCTAGTGGAAAAGAAGGATGGATCATTGAGGATGGTTGTCGATTATCAAGGATTGAATGAAGTGACGATCAAGAACAAGTACCCACTGCCGATGATCAATGATTTGTTTGACTAGCTGCAAGGAGCTAAGGTGTTTTCCAAGATCGATCTGCGATCAGCGTACCACCAGCTGAAGATTCGAGAGCAGGATATACCTAAGACAGCTTTTACCACGAGGTATGGGCTATATGAGTATACCGTTATGTCATTTGGCCTGACTAACGCACCTGCCGATTTTATGAACATGATGAACAAGGTGTTTATGGAGTTTTTGGATAAGTTCGTCATGGTGTTCATTGATGACATTCTGGTCTACTCGAAGAATGAAGAAGAACATAAAGAGCATTTGCGTTTCGTACTTGGGAAGCTCAGAGAACATCAGTTATACGCCAAGTTCAGCAAGTGTGAGTTTTGGTTGAAGGAAGTTGGATTTCTTGGACATGTTATATCCGGAGAAGGAACAACAGTAGACCCCACCAAGGTTGTCACTGTGACAAATTGGGAGTCACCCACGTCAGTTGGAGAGATCCGAAGTTTTCTTGGACTCGCAAGATACTATCGGAGGTTCATTGGAAATTTCTCAAAGATTGTGAAGCCTATGACAGAGTTGTTAAAGAAGGACACCAAATTCAAATGGACTAAGGAATGTGAGGCCAGTTTTAAGGAGTTGAAGAGACGCTTGGTTACATCGCTAGTGTTGATTCTGCCAGATCAACGCAAGGATTATGAAGTGTATTGCGACGCTTCTCGTCGAGGACTTGGAGCCGTACTTATGCAGGAGGGAAGAGTTGTTTCATATGCCTCACGACAGCTTAAACCCCATGAGTTAAATTATGCTACGCATGATTTGGAGTTAGCAGCCGTAGTACATGCGTTGAAGACATGGAGACATTTTCTCATCGGAAACCATTGTGAGGTATACACGGATCACAAGAGTTTGAAGTATATCTTCACGCAGAAGGAGTTAAATCTCAGGCAGAGGAGATGGTTGGAACTCATTAAGGATTATGATATGAGATTACATTATCATCCCAGAAAGGCTAACGTAGTAGCCGATGCGTTGAGCCGAAAAAGTCATGTTAATACACTCATGACCGGAGAATTACGCAAGGAGTTGGCAGAAGACCTTCGCGAGCTATGTTTGGAGATAGTTTCGAGAGGTTATGTAGCATCTTTGGAGATTCAGTCTACTTTGATGGATAAGATCAGAGAAGCTCAGAAGACGGACAAGGAGATTGCCGAGATAAAGGAAAGAATGAGCAAAGGAAAAGCTAAAGGATTTCGGGAGGATGAGCACGATACCTTATAATTTGAGGACCGCGTATATGTGCCAAATGATCAGGAGATCAGGAAGTTGATTCTGCAAGAGGCCCATGATTCGCCATATTTGATTCACCCAGGAAATACCAAGATGTATCTGGATTTCAAGGATAGTTTCTGGTGGACCGGAATGAAGAAGGATATTGCGGAGTATGTAGCAGTTTGTGATGTATGTCAGAGAGTGAAGGCAGAACATCAGAAGCCAGCAGGATTGCTACAGCCATTGCCGATACTCGAATGGAAGTGGGATAAGTTAGGCATGGACTTTATCATGGGATTACCCAGGACTCGTTCAGGCTATGACTCGATATGGGTTGTAGTCGATCGTTTGACGAAAGTAGCTCATTTCATCCCAGTGAAGACCACTTACACCAGTGCTAAGTTGGCAAAGATATACATGACCAGGATCGTATGTCTGCATGGAGTTCCGAGGACCATTGTATCAGATAGAGGAACCCAGTTTAGTTCAAAGTTTTGGAATCAGTTGCATGCAACTTTGGGAACCAGGCTAGAGTTCAGTACAGCTTTTCACCCGCAGACAGATGGACAGACTGAGAGAGTCAATCAGATTCTGGAGGACATGTTGAGAGCTTGTGCACTAGATTATGGATCTAGTTGGGACAATAATTTGCCGTATGCGGAGTTCTCTTATAACAACAGTTATCAAGCCAGTTTGAAGATGGCCCCTTTCGGAGCATTGTACGGAAGAAGGTGCAGAACACCGTTGTTGTGGGACGAAGTTGGAGACCGACAGTTATTTGGACCAGATTTGATTAAAGAGTCTGAAGAGAAGGTTAAGTTGATTCGCGATAGGCTCAAGGTAGCCCAGTCTAGGCAGAAGAGTTATGCGGATTCTAAACGCAAGGAGATAGTTTACGAAGTCGGAGGCAGAGTGTATCTTCGTGTATCCCCACTTCGAGGAGTGAAGCGCTTTGGAGTTAAGGTAAAGTTAGCGCCACATTTTGTGGGACCATACAAAGTTTTGGGACGTATGGGAGAAGTTGCTTACAAGTTGGCATTACCCGAAGGATTTACCGGAGTTCACGATGTGTTCCATGTTTCTCAGATGAAGAACTGCCACGCAGAGATGGCTGATATTCCTCTGAGAGATACAGTACCGCTGGAAGCGATACAGTTGGATAGCGATTTGACCTACGAGGAGAAGCCAGTTAAGATTCTTGATTTTGCCAGCCGTGTCACATGCAACAAAGTAATCAAGTTCTGCAAAGTTCAGTGGAGTCACCATACTGAAGATGAAGCCACCTGGGAACGAGAGGAAGACCTACGGAAGGATCACTCTCACCTATTTTCTAGCCAACCCGAATCTCGAGGGCGAGATTCATCTTAAGGGGGGTAGGTTTGTAACATCCCAAATTTTCAATTTGGAATGTTATAGATTAGATCATCATTGCATATCATATTTTATTTGCAGTTTTGTTTGATCCTAGAAATTCTACGCAACTCAAGGACCCGCGGAGAGAGTTGGGGATTTCATTATTTTCATATTCGAGTTTTCTCGAATTTTGGAAAGAGGATCGTTTGATTTTAATTATTTTTCTCTTGAATATTAATTTTATAAAAATAAAAAGAGAGAGGATAAAATGACTTCCTCAAAATAAAGAAATATGGGAGATTTAATATAAAAATCAAATAGGATTTTTATTCGGAGTTTTATCGCTATTTTATTTGAATTAGGAAAAATATGTGTTTTTCAAAATAGCATTTTAGGCCCAAATAAATGTTCACCTTGTCCGGCCTATTTTTAGAGGATGGGGAAAATTTATTTTGGGATTTTTTGAGTCCGTATCGTATTTCTTTTCTCTATTTTTCTGCACGTCGGAATTATTTAAAAAAAAGAGAAACCGACTCCGGGCCGTACCCGAGCGGGACTCCGCCCGAGGGGCTTTATAAGCCGCCGCCCGAGCCGCCCCAAGGCCCAGCCACCGCCGCCATCCCACCCGCGCCCGCCGCCCCAAACCCTAACCCTAGCCCGCCGCCGCACCTCGCCGCCGCCGCCGCAGCCGCAGCCTCCGCCGCACCTCGCCGCTGCCCCGTCGCCGACCCGCCACCGCGCCGTCGCCCCGTCGTCGCCGGAGATAGCCGCCGCCGCCTTGGCTTACGCAAGAAAACCGAACGGTTTGTTTCTCTAAACCCTAGATCCGTTTTTTTAGATCCGGTTCCGTTTATTTTTAATTTTTTTCGGTTTAGTTATTTAGCGAACGCCTGTTCGTATGTTTGTTTTAACGAACGGTTTTCACCGTTTAACCATAGACAGCGAACATTCGTTCGTTAGCCTGTTCGTCAGTTTTTCTTTTTCTCGGATTTTCCGCGAATATTTTCGATCGCGATTTCTGATCCGATTTTCGTTTTAGTTTAATTTTTCGCTCGTTTATCGGAATCAGGCGATTCAAGCGCCTAGAGTTTCGTCTCGAAGCCCTCTTTTTGTTTAACCAACTTAAACAACATTTTCCTACCGTAAAATTTGACTTTAGTCCAGATTAGTAAATGAAGCTTGTTTCTTTCGCCGTTTTGAGTTTTGTTGCTTCGTTTGATTTGATTCTTTTTGCAAACCGGAGTTCTTAAGTTGAACTTTCTGGTTAGATCTCTTATTTGAGTTTTACCCGTGCCCTTGCTTGATTGCTTATTGTATGCTTGTTTGTTTGCGATAGAGTACCCGGAGTGTGAAGCGTGCTACTACGAGTCTCTAGGTTTCGCGGATCATCAGCAAGGCAAGTAACACTTTGATCATACCTCTTTCATACCCAGTTTTATTGCATTAGATCAATCCTCAAACAATTGCATGGTTAGGATCTGATTTAAATTGTGGGTTTGGGAAGTAGATGAGGTAGTACCTATTCACCTGTTTACTATCAAACCTTGGGAGTTACTTCTACGTTGCTTATACTGCTATGCTATGCTCGTAGACGTGGATTGTGTTTGAGTGTATTCATGACAGATGTGAGTATTGTTAATTAATGGTTAACTTAATGTGGCAAGTTTAATACACATCTGGGTGGACTGAGGCACCTGGGGAATTCCAGTGATTGCCTGTATTTTTTTGGAAATCCCGGGGTACCGTGTGATTCTCCTATGGACTGCCACCCATGCTGAAAGGGATCATAAGATTATTCATGCTAGAAACTTCCGTGTGCAACCACATGCCAATATGGGCTCTAGCATAGTTGAGTAAGTTGTGGGAAACTTTTCCATGATGGGCTAGCAGATGTAGGGGATTGTAGGTGTACAGGCCTATCTATCGGTTAAAGGGACCTCTTCGGAAAAACTGTCTCTCGGTCATCCGCATTCTCAAACATCATGTAGTGCGAGAAATCAAACGGAGGAGATCGAGTCTTGTGGGGAAAAGTGCACAAACCTCTGCAGAGTGTACAAACTAATCATGGTTAGTTGTGTCCCCGATTATGGACGTCTTGATTATCTAGTTTCTTGGATTATCATGTGGATCTCATCACTCTTAATATAATTTGATTGTGTTTAATCATGATGCTTAATTGGGATTGAGTTGGGTGAACCTTCTCAATGTTTAACAACCACCATGATAGTTAAATAAAAATTTATTCCTTTGTTGTAGGGAAAAATTGGCTTTTCGCAAAACATATTAACCATACAACCTCCACCAGCCATATATGCATATAGTGATAGCTTTATTCTGTTCATTACTCTCTTGTGTTACATTGCCAGCATATTCCATGTGCTGACCCGTTTTCGGGCTGCAACATATCATGTTGCAGACTTTTCAGACGACGAGTAAGGAGCTTTAGGTCGTGGTCTTTCACTCAGTGATGCCGTTGGAGTTGATGGCCTCACTTTATCTTCCAAGCCTTCCGCTGTTATCGTATTAGATGGCCTTAAGCCATATTTATTGTAATAAGTTCTCTTTTGAGACATTCGATGTAATAAGTGTGTGATTGCTACTCTGTTATAAATCCTTCAAGTACTGTGAGTGTCCGCATTACCGATCCAGGGATGACTCTTATGCACAGAGATCAGACTGTTTGAGGTCTGGTTGCTACAGTACCCTCAAGAACACTTTGCCTATTGTATGAAACCATTTTGGCATGTCCTTTGCCTCAAAAGGATTGGGCAACCTTGCTGCACTTTCATTACCGTTACCGTTACTTGCTCGTTACAAATTATCTTGCTATCAAACTACTCGTTACTTATAATTTCAGTGCTTGCAGAATATACCTTGCTGAAAACCACTTGTCATTTCCTTCTGCTCCTCATTGGGTTCGACACTCTTACTTATCAAAAGGACTATGATTGATCCCCTATACTTGTGGGTCATCAAGGCTCTTTTTTGGCGCCGTTACCGGGGAGTGAAGCGCTCTTGGTAAGTGGAAATTGGTAAGGTAAGGAAAAATTATTACTACGTGCTGATATTTATTTTCACCCATTGCTATGGAAAACAATCCTTTGAGGAGTTTGTTCGGGGTATCTTCACCTCGAGCGGAACTGTAAGTGCATCTAGTGCCCCTAAGTGATTTTGGTGTATTGAAGACTTATAGGTTAAGGGACTAATGTGTTTATGAGTGTACACGGGTCTATAAGTCTATGAGGAGTTTGATATTTACAAAGAAAGTCGACCCCTAAAAATGAAGTTCTTCGACTGAAGACTTTGGATTTCTGAAGACTTTCTGATGACTTTGAATGTGAAGAAATTGGTGTGATCTTGAAGACTTGGTATTCATTTGAGGAACATGAAGCGTGAAGACTTTTGTTTTCGTAGTTTCATTTTCTCTTTCTTGAGTCATAGGAAACACCGTACTGTAAAGGGGGTCGAGGAAATACTAAGGAAAAATTTCCATGTGATGCTCAACTCAAAATCCTACACCTACCAATCCCTTCGAGTGAAGCCATTGGAAATCTCATACAGTTCAGTCATATTCTTCAGTGACAGAGATGAAGTTCTTTTGGTCTCTGAGGAATTTGTTCTGACTGAGGAGTTAGGAATTCGCCAGTGCAGATTGCCTACACAGTGAGGAACATGATAGCCCTGAGGAATTTGATACTCAAATTTCCGACCGTTGCTGTGCTATGCGCCAGCTGTCCCAAAATATCTACACACCTAACGGTCATATCATTGAAGGGCATTTATGTTTTATCATGTCGGGTTGCTCCCTAGGCTATAAATAGCCCCCCCTACAACCACTAGCTGGTTGGCTGCTCTGAGAGAAACTGACACTTGTCATTTGAGAGCATCCCATCCTCCGAGGACTTTGAGCGAAAATCATCAAGTGAGGAAAACCCAAACCCAAACACTCACAAAACCAAAGTGATTGAGCATCACTGAAGACATTGATCCTGTGTGGATTCGACACTTGTTACCTTTAAAGACTGTGCTTCTTCCAGACGGTTAGGCGTCATGGTCTAGAGCATCCAAGAGGAAATTGTGGATCGCCGAGTGACCGAGTCTGTGAAGGTTTGGAAGTCACTTGAAGACTTACCACGAGTGATTGGGTGAGGTCTGTGTGACCTTAGCTCAAGGAGAATACGGTGAGGACTATGTGTCCGAGACTGTGTGTCCTCAGGTTTAAATACCTAGCCGCTCCAACCAGACATACAAGTGAGACAGCAGTTGGAACTGGTCTACCAAATCATTATCTTCACCAAGCTTACTGGTTCTATTTCCTCAACTCTTTCATTTCCTCATAACTGTGTTGTGCACTTGTTCATATCTGTGTTTGAAGACTTTGACTGAAGACTTTCTCAATTTCCTCAGTTCAATTTCTTCAGTCTGTTTGTCTTCATCCTGTGTTATCCTGTGTTTACGCTTTCTGTACTCTGTGCTTGTCCTCATTTCATCATGATGACCATGCTTGTGTTCTGCTATGCATACTTTTGAGTACTTATTCCGCTGCAAGTAGTTCTTCGCTAAGGAATTTCCTCACTGGCAAATTCCTCAGTGAAGAATTCATAAAAATCGCCTATTCACCCCCCTCTAGTCGATATAACGCACTTTCAATTGGTATCAGAGCAAGGTACTCCCTTGTTCTGTGTGATTTTGGTTTAACCACCTGGAGTTTTAGTTATGTCGACTGCAGGTATGATCAAGCTCTCTGCTGGGTGTCCTACCTTTGATAGGACGGACTACCCCTACTGGAAGAATAAGATGCGAATGCATCTTGAGGCAATTGATAACGATCTCTGGTATGTTGTGGAAAATGGTGTTCCCTCTGTCTCACCCTCACTGAACGCTACCGATGTGAAGAGATTCAAGCAACTCGATTCTCAAGCGAAGAATATCATATGTGGCCATCTGAGCAAAGGACAGTATGGAAGAGTGAGTGCTTTGGAAACTGCTAAGCTTATTTGGGATAGGCTGTCCAAAGTGAATGAAGGAGTCTCAACTCAGCGTGACTCTCGAGTTGATGTTCTTCGCAATCTCTTCAACCGCTTCAAAAGACTCGACAATGAAAATGTTCAACAAACCTTCGATCGCCTCACTGACATCTCAAATGAGCTTCAAGCACTTGGTGCCACTGACATCACCGACCATGAGGTGGTGAAGAAATTGTTGAGATCGCTTGATTCCTCATTTGATACTCTGGCATTGATGATACAAGAACGTGCTGATTACAAGTCACTTGATCCCGCTGATATCCTCGAAAGGCTAAATACTCATGAGTTCCAGCTTGCTGAAAAGAGAGATCTCTATGGTTCGAGCTATGGCAGATCACGTGCACTGAAGGCCAAGGCAGTTTCTGAGTCTGAGGATGAAGACTCTGACAGCAGCCTTGGTGATCCTGAAGAACTGAGCCATGAACTAGCACTGCTCGTGAAGAAATTCCAGAAGTTCTCAAGACGTGGTCGCTTTGGAAGACCCTCAAGGAGCAATGATTCCTCATCCAGTGACTACAAGAAGAGGCTTTGTCACAAATGCAAGAAACCTGGACACTACATTCAAGATTGTCCTCAGTGGGAAAAGGAATCAAAGAAGAAGAAATACAAGGATTACAGTTCTGATGATGCGAAGAAAAAGAAGAAATCCTCAAAATCTTCATCATCAAAATCCTCAAAGTCTTCATCTCACAAGAAGAGCAGCTCCAAGAAGGCTCGGGCATTCATTGGCAAGGAAATGGACTCTGAGGCTGAATCTGAGGAAAATGAGGAAGAGGAGGCATCTGAGGAGTCCGAGTCTGGTGTGGCGAGCCTAGCCCTCGCTACTGCATTCGTCAGCAAGTCTATCTTCAACACTGAAGAAAATGACCTCACCAACAAGGCTGATGAAGGCAATGATGACTACGCTCCCACCTATTGCTTCATGGCAAAGGGTGCCAAGGTACTCAAATATACCTCCTCTGAATCAAGTGAGAATGAATCTGATGAAAACCTTAAGCCCAGCTACTCTAAACTTGCTAAGATTGCTGTGAAACAACAAAGGGCTTTTGAAAAGGTTCAAAACATGCTAGACAAAAGTGATGATATGTTGGGTGAAGAAATGGATCGCACTAAAACCTTGACTGAAAATCTTCAGAGACTTCAGACTAGGTTTGACAACCTTCAAGGTCATCATAACACTCTCTTGTCTGATCATGAGAAGCTTTCTTATGAATTTCTTCAAAGAAAGCAAGATCTTGAGAAGCTAAGAGTGAGTTATGAAGATCTTCAGAAGGAGCGCGATTCATTACTTGCTCAACAAATCAGCGCTGCTCAGGAAGAATTTGTTCCTCCATGTTTGAAATGCATTGAACGTGAATCTGCTAATTCTTCACCTGAATGTTCAAATGCTTCTAATGCTACAAATTCTTCAACTGTCTCTGCTATCACTAATTCCTCATCTGAGGACATTGCTAGTATCACTGACGATGCAGGGCTGAAGGAATTGTACATGACAGGCATGTACAAAAGCCTCAAAGGGCATCAGACTCTTTGTGATGTGCTTAAAAAGCAGATCCTCAACAGGAACCCTAGGAAAGAGGGTATTGCCTTTGAGAGGAAACTCAATGCTGATGGTACATATTGGAAGCCTGAGCAGTACCCCAAAACCTCATGGGTTGCTGCAAAGGGACCTCCAGTTGATCCATCTAATTTATCTGGCTTTACATGTGAATCTTCTCATTCTTCTGATGAGTCATTTGACTCCAACTATAAACTGTTTAAAAATCAGAATGGTGAAGTATTTGCTAGATATGTTGGCACTAACTGCAGGAACGGTTCTCCTATGAAGAAAATCTGGGTTCCCAAAAGGTGCCTTGAAAGTCTTCAGGTGAATGTCCTCATGACACCACCTGTGAAGAATAGGAACCCCAGATCAAATTCTTCATATGGATCCAAGTCCTCATACGGACCAAATTCCTCACGTGGATCAAATTCCTCAAAAGGATCAAAGTCCTCATATGAACATCATCGTGCTAACAACTCTGTTTCGCAGGGAAGAGCCAAGGGCTATGAATATGAGCATTATTCTTCTAATCATTATGTTCATAAGTCCTCGAAGAATTTCTCTGCTTATTCATATGCTTACCCTAACTCCTCTTATGTGAAACGAAATGGATTGGCTTCTATGCCACCTTTCTCGTATGGAGCTCGCAGAGTGATGAACTCTTTGCCACCCCTTCAGATGTGGGTGGTGAAGAAAAAGAACTAATCTTTTATGCAGGGTCAGGTCTCCAGACGTACTTAAACGTCTGAAGAATTTGCTGGAGACCTGAAAAGTGCCTGAAAGGACGCAGGCTAATCATGAAGAAATGAACTTTCATTTCTCACGTCCTCATACTGTTTAACTGTTGCATTGCTTGATGAAATTGGTCTGATGAATTGTGATGTCATATTCTTCACTGATGAAGTATATGAAGTTCGTAAGCTGCACTAATTCATCTGCAGGATGATCAACCCAAAGCCACTGAGTGGGTCCTCGATAGTGGATGTACAAATCACATGACTGGTGACAAGAATCTATTGATGGATGCTCCCTTATCACCATCGCATCTGAAGCATATCATCTTCGCTGACAAAGGCAAAAGTCAGGTATTGGGTCTAGGTAAGGTTGCGATCACAAAGGATCGACACATGGACAAAGTCATGCTTGTCGAGTCCTTAGGATACAACCTCATGTCTGTCTCAATGCTTTGTGATCTTGATATGGTTGTTGTCTTTGGCAAGTATCGTTGTGTTGTGGTTATGGAAGCTGACAATTCCAAAGTCTTCGAAGGCTTTAGGAGAGGAGACTTGTATATTGTTGATTTCTCTACAGGACCGCAACCAGCCGTGTGCCTACTTGCAAAAGCTTCAGAAGGCTGGCTATGGCATCGACGACTTGGTCATGCAGGCATGAGGAATTTGCACACGCTTGCGAAGAAGAAGCATGTCATTGGCATTGAGAATGTCAAATTCCTCAAGGATCACTTGTGTGGAGCTTGTGAAGCTGGAAAGATGACCAAGGCTAAGCATCCAGCGAAGACTATCATGACCACTACTCGACCATTTGAATTGCTTCATATGGATCTCTTCGGTCCTAACCATTACTCAGCAGTCACAAATGATGCATCTCTCTATGGCTTTGTTATTGTTGATGATTACTCTCGTTACACATGGGTACACATTGTTACTTACAAACATGAAGTGCAGGAAGTCTTCAAACGATTTTCCTCGAGGGCTTCAACCAACTTTGGTGTGAAGATCAAGCACATCAGAAGTGACAATGGAACTGAGTTCAAGAATTCTGGTCTTGATGACTATCTTGATGAACTTGGTATTACTCATGAGTTATCTGCTCCTTACACTCCTCAGCAGAATGGCGTCGTGGAGCGCAAGAACAGAACTCTTGTTGAGATGGCTCGCACTATGCTTGATGAGTACAAGACGCCTCGTCACTTCTGGATTGAGGCAATTTATACTGCGTGCCACATCATCAACAGGGTATATCTTCACAAATTCTTCAAGAAGACTGCCTATGAACTCCTCACTGACAAGAAACCCAATGTGAGTTATTTCAAAGTCTTCGGTGCTAAATGTTGGATTAGAGATCCTCATCACAATGCTAAATTTGCACCGAAAGCACATGAAGGTTTTATGCTTGGTTACGGAAAGGACTCGCACACCTACAGAGTCTTCAACAACGTTCTTCACAAGGTTGTTGAAACTGTAGATGTGCGGTTCGATGAAACTAATGGCTCGCAAAGAGAGCACCTACCCTCTGTGATAGATGAACCAGCACCTGAGGAAACTATCAAGTTCAAGGCTACTGAGGATGTCATTCCTACCGAAGAATCTGCTGAAGAATTCATTCCAGAACGTGAAGAACGTCGAGCTAATGCACCTGAAGAAAATGCTGAAGAAAATGGTGCTGAAGAAAATGCTGATCAAATTCCTCGACGACAACCAACTCATCCTCGCGTTGCAAAAGAAGTGCAAGTTGAAAAGATCATCGATGACATTGAAGCACCAGGTCCTCTCACACGCTCAAAAGCTTCACATTTATCTAACTTTTGTGGGCACTATGCTTTTGTCTCTATCACAGAGCCCACTAAGGTAGATGAAGCATTTCTGGAGCCTGAGTGGATTCAGGCCATGCAAGAAGAATTACATCAATTCGAACTCAACAACGTCTGGGAACTGGTTAAACGTCCAGATCCTCGCAAGCACAATATCATTGGCACAAAGTGGATCTACCGCAACAAGCAAGATGAAAATGGCCTTGTGGTGAGGAATAAGGCACGGCTTGTAGCTCAAGGCTACACACAGGTTGAAGGAATTGATTTCGATGAAACTTTTGCACCTGTTGCTAGACTTGAAGCTATTCGCATATTACTTGCTTATGCTAACCATCATGATATCACTTTATATCAAATGGATGTGAAAAGTGCATTCCTCAATGGTAAGCTTGAGGAAGAAGTATATGTTGCTCAACCCCCAGGTTTTGAAGATCCAAAGCATCCTGACAAAGTCTTCAGACTCAATAAGGCCCTCTATGGCCTCAAGCAGGCCCCTCGGGCATGGTATGATACTTTGAAGGAATTCCTCATGAAGAAAGGCTTCAAACCCGGTTCACTCGACCCTACTCTTTTCACTAAATCTTATGATGGTGAATTGTTTGTGTGCCAAATATATGTTGATGATATTATCTTTGGCTGTACTGACCAACGTTATAGTGATGAATTTGCCTATATGATGAGTGAAGAATATCAAATGTCTATGATGGGAGAGTTGAAATTCTTCTTAGGTCTTCAAATTCGTCAACAGCGCAATGGCATATTCATATCTCAGGAGAAATACCTCAAGGATGTACTGAGGAAATTCGGCATGCAAGATTGCAAAGGCGTCAAAATTCCGATGCCCACAAATGGCCATCTGTGCACTGATGAAAATGGTATTGACTTCGATCAAAAGGTATACCGCTCCATGATTGGTTCTTTATTGTATTTATGTGCATCTAGGCCAGATATTATGCTTAGTGTTTGCATGTGTGCCCGATTTCAAGCTACACCGAAGGAATCACACCATAAGGCTGTGAAACATATTCTTCGATATCTAGCTCACACACCAACACTTGGATTATGGTACCCCAAGGGCTCGGCTTTTGATCTCATTGGATATTCTGACTCTGACTATGCTGGTGATCGTGTGGACCGCAAGTCAACATCTGGTACATGTCATTTCCTCGGACGATCTTTGGTCTGTTGGTCCTCGAAGAAACAGAACTGCGTATCACTGTCTACTGCTGAAGCTGAGTACATTGCTGCTGGTTCTTGCTGTGCTCAATTGCTGTGGATGAAGCAAACTCTCAAGGACTACGGCGTCAACGTGAAGAATGTGCCTCTCTTCTGTGACAATGAGAGTGCCATCAAGATTGCTCACAACCCAGTTCAGCACTCGAAGACAAAGCACATTCAGATTCGTCATCATTTTCTTCGCGATCATGTGTTGAAGGGCGACATTTCTATTGAGCATGTGAAGACTGAAGAACAGCTAGCCGATATCTTCACAAAGCCCTTGGATGAGAAGAGATTTAGCAAGTTGCGGTGTGAGCTAAATATCCTAGAATCTTCGAATGTTCTTTGAAAAGGACACTCATCCTAACACTTATGCAAAATTGATGACTTAGATGTGCAACACATGAAGAAACGTTTTTCTTCAATCAATGAAGAATAACACTCTAAGTGTGAAGAAATTAATGTAGAATTTGATTCTCAGAACCCTACAACAATTGTACGCGGTGTCTGAAATCATCATTCTTATACGGTGGGTCACGCCACCACCAAAAGTTGAAAATCTTCAATTTGAGTTTTTCCTCAGTTTTGAAATTCCTCAGTTGTTCAAATCTTCAACTTTGCAAATCTTCACTGTTTCCATCGTTTTTCTTCATTGGCTATATATATATATATGAGTTTATGTCCTCTACAGCATTCACTTATGGCTAATTCTTCAAGTTGTTTTTCTGCTAAGTGAATGTGATCGGACCCTTCCCCCTCTATGCTATACTCAACCCAATCTATTCACAAATTCTTCATGTGCGTTCTATTTGAAACTCGTTCAAAATCTTCACTGTGTCCTTGTCAGCTGAAGAATTTGCGAACGGAACTTTTAACTTATCTTATCCAAATTTTCGGCTTTGCCGCTCAAACCGTTTCGCATCCCATGAAATACTTATCTATTCACCCACGATCTAACACGATCTCCACTTCTCAGTACGTGGGTGACACATGTCAAGCGAATGAGAAGGGTCAGGGGCACGTTCGTCCAATTTCTTCGGGCGAACAGTTTTTCACCGTGGCTATAAATACCCCCTCTCCCCTTCCTCACTTCCTTTACTCCGCTCGACCTCTCTCCAGCTCGAGCTTCTCAAACCCTAGCGCCGCCGCTACTTCATCGTCGCCGGTGAGGAAGAGCTTCACTGCCTCGACCTCGTCGCCGCCGTACTCGCGCCGGCCGCGGAAATCTTCACTCCGCCGCCGCCGTAGCCGTCTTCCTCCGCCGAGTTAGGGCGTGGAAGATCTGCACAGACGAACTTCACTTCTCCACCTCACAGTTCGTCGTGTTCTTCGTTCAGGGTAATTAAAAGTTACTTTTACTGCCCTCTTTGATTCAAATGATTTCTACAAAATCTTCAAAGGTGTTTATTCTTCAAATTCTTCACACACTAAACACCTCACATGTCATCTGTTCTTGATTCGTTTCTCTAAGCATAATTTTTCTTCAAGATTCCTCAATTGTGTGGATCTTCGATCTATACAACTCTGGAACCTAAGACAAAGAACGCTTAGTGAAATTCTTCAAGACTCATCTGGTCAAATTCCTCAAACTTGTTCTTTTTGAAAAACCTTCTGAGAACGCATATGACCTCTCCAAATTCCTCGCAACTATACTCTGTTCACAGGTACTCATGTCCGCTGCTGAATCACTAGGTTCTCATCAACTTAACTCATTTGCAGCGTTCCTCGAAGAAAAGTTGCATACTTCTTCAGAAATTCAATTGTTCAAATTCCTCATCTGAAGAAAATGGCTGATGGAAAGAAGCCACAGAAAGGAGGAAAGAGGCCTGAGGTCAACACTACATTTGAAATCCCTGAGGA
The DNA here is from genome assembly GCF_018294505.1 of Triticum aestivum. Classification (NCBI taxonomy): domain Eukaryota; kingdom Viridiplantae; phylum Streptophyta; class Magnoliopsida; order Poales; family Poaceae; genus Triticum; species Triticum aestivum. The sequence continues at coordinate 167,787,661 of NC_057811.1, read as the reverse complement.
CATCTATGCTGGGTACTGCACACCCCCTGAGGAAGATAAAAATCAGCGCAAGGTGCGCATTCAGAAGATAGAGAGGAGATGGGCAAGAGAGTGGAGGGAGTACAGATATGTGACTCCCAAGTACATGAAGAAATTGCACTCAATCCTCCATGCTCAAGACCTCCGTTGGCACCTGGCCAAGAAGCTGATCTCACCAGCCTCAAGCGTGGTGAAGATTATCCTGAAGAATGGGCCAAGCGCCAGGCCAAGTTGGCCAAACAAGAAAATGATGCAGTGAGGAAATTCAACGAGGACTCTGCTGCTGCTGCCTCTGCTGAGGCCTCTGCTGTCAAGCCGAAGAAATCCATGGCAAAGAAGCCTGCGCGTAAGCCAAGTGCTTCACCGTCAATGTCCTCACGGCAAATTCCTCACGCTGCTCCTGCCCCTCCAAAGTCCTCAGCTGCTCCGACCAAATCCTCAGCACCTGTGCATCTTGCCACGTGCCAAAGGACTACAGGCTTCTCTATTGCCTCAGGAGTTTCAGCTAGTTCCTCAGCTGCACCAAATTCTTCAACAGGACCCTCTCTGCTGAAGACTAAGACCACTGCTGGACGAGGCTCTCACCCAAGTCCTCACAAGAAGCAGGTCGCCTTCCAAGTGCCGTCTGAAGAAGACGAAGCTGATGATGAAGAACTTGCTGAAATCATCAGAGATAGGCAAGTCAGGGCCGCTAGAGCCAAGGGCACAAATGTGCCTCTGCTTTTGGATCCAAAGTTGATCCTCGATTACATTGATCTCTGGCACAAGGACCCAAACACTCCTATGCCTGACTTCAAGCTGACTCCTGGCCAAAGTCATATGCTGACTGCCTTCATCCAAGAAGAAAAATGGAAATTTGAGAAGGCCAGGCAGCTCAAGAAAGCACAGTACAGGAAGGAGAAATTCCTGAAGAACAACATTGTCTCTATGACAACTGATGAACTTGTGAAGATCCAGTCTGAAATCAAAGTCCTCAGCGATGATTTCAATGCTTACTATGCTGATTGGAAAGGAGCCAAGGTCAGGTTTGTTAAACTGACAAAGATGTTCACCTCCAATGTTGCAGCCCCATCGCAACAAGAAATTCCTCAGGCTGAAGCATCTGCTCAGCCAACTGAAGAACATGCCAGCACCGCTGATGACAATCAGGCTGCTGAAGAAAATGTGAGTTCCAGGGCTGATGACTGCATTCCAGCCGCTGATGAAATTGCCAGGGCACCCACTAGTGGTGCGCCTGAACAAAATGAAGAAGTCAGGGCAACTGCATCAGTTGTGCCTGAAGAAAATCAACCACATTCCTCTGCTCCTCCTGCACCTACTCCAACTCCAATCCTTCCATCTGCATCAGATGCGAAGAAGACCAAGGTTGCAGAGCGTACAACAGTGAAGAAAAGGAAAGCATCAGCTCCTTCAGATTCTTCAGCACCGAAGAAGATGAAGAAATTGACAAGCTCATTTGCTAATCCAATTGATGCTGTTCCAGTTTCCTCCATGCCATCAAAGGAAATCGTCCCTTTTGATGAAGAATATGTGATCCCTAGCGGATCTGATGAAGAAAATCCTTCTGCTGCTTCGTCAGAGCAGATGGATGAAGAAATTGAAGTGGATAAAATCCCTTCAACCCCCACAGTTTCCTCGCCTATGCCTCAGTTTACTGCTGAAGAGGCTGGCGTTGAAGAAATGGAAGATGAAGATGTGGACATTGGCTGTACCACACCAGTGATGAATGATGACTTTTGGGAAAGTCAGCACCCCAACTCTCCACTCTTCACACCATTGCAACAAATTCCTCAGTCCCCAGCAACTACAGTTCAAATGGGATCTGATGAAGCTCATGAAGAAATTCCAGCCACTAGTGCTGAAGAAAATGAAAATGAAGAATTGAAGACCCAAGCTGCCACTGAAGAGGAACCAGAAATTCCTCAGCCTGAAGAACCTGAGATTGCGATTCCTGAGGTTGTCATGCAACTGACTGACACTCCTCTGCCCAAGCCAAAGGATCCATTCTCAAGGAAGCAAAATTCAAGGCTAATGATTTCTTCGGCGAGCACGTATTCTTCACTGATACAACCCCTATGACTCTGCTCGCATTAGGAAGAGGCGTTTCTGGACTGCCAGCCAGGCAAATTTTTATTCCTCAGTGCTGTTCAACAAAGACAAAGTCTTCGATCATGAGCACATTCCTCACGTTGATATGGAATCTCTGCCGTGCTTCGGGCCAGTCCTCAGTGTTCTTTACGACGCGGACTGTTAATTCTGCACTGATATATGTGATTGGAATGAAGAGCTCATTCTTCAATTTTATGCAACTCTGCACATCACCGGAGACTCTGAAGATGTGAATTCATGGGTGTTGGACTGGATGTCTGAAAATACTCACTACAAGGCACCAGCTACTGAATTGCTTCGTGCTTTGCCTCTCAGTCCTCCCCTTGAAGCTGCTCGTTGCGTCTACAGTGAACCTGAGCTTACAGATCACTATATGCAAGTGCTGATGAAGCCTTTGAAGCCAGGTCAGGCCCCAAGAACAAAATTCCTTGTGAAGGAATTGTTATATGTGCCTCGGACTGTCTATCGCATTCTGACGAAGACATTGAGTCCTATCAAGGGCCACGACTCGAATGAAGAAGAAGTCGTTGGCATCATGAAGAATCTGCTTTTCAATATCATTCATGGCGTTCCCGTCAACTTCCATGATTTCTTCATGAGGACTCTGGCCAATGTCGCAATGTCACCGTTTGAGTTGAAGCCTTATGCTCCGTGGATTATGAGATTCATCAGAACAAGGTCTTCACTCAACTACAAAGCTGATACACTGAACCATTGCAGCTACTTGCCCCCGATTGAAGTCCTCAAACGGACATTTTCCTCAGCTGATGAAAAGGGCAAGGCTACTGCTGTCATTGATGAAGGCATTCGTCCATTGGATGGTCAATTTCGCAAGGCTGCATCCTACTCCACCAATGATGACTCTGCCACCCATGACTCTGCCGCCAACGCACCAAGCCAAATCCTCAAGGCACAGCTCCCAGGGTGATGACTGACCGTGAGCTTCTCCTCAGTCTTCACCAGAAGGTTGATCGCAATCACAAATGGGTCAAGCGTCAGTTTGGTTCAATTCTTCACAACATGACTGCTACCCACAATGCAGTGAAGAAAAACCATTACTACCTTCATGAAACCCTCAACCGCACCTGGGCTGTTCTGTCTCACATTTACGGCGAAGAAGATCTGAAGAAAATGGGTCTCCAAGGAGGACTTTGACTGGTCTGCACCTCCACCGAAGAAATACAAGAAGGTCAAGGTTCCTTCCTTGGTGGCCAGCTCCTATTTTTCATCGCGCGACACCGATGAACATGAAGACTTGGACGACACTGCGGCAGGCCCTACTCCACCAAACAACCCCAACAACGCTGGTGCTCCTTCATCAACTTGATATTCTTCAGGGGCGTTAGTCCTCATTTTCGAACCTTTTGGTCATTCGATGACAAAGGGGGAGAAATTTGAGTTAGTCTTCAAGCGGGTCTATCTTATATGGGCGTTTTTTTTCTAAGTTACAACTCTCGTTCTTCTGATGACTTTGTTGGATCGAGTTGTAAACTTAAAACTCTATGGTGGCCTGATACTTTTGATGTTTCTTCTGCATGCTTATTCCTCATTAATGTTATTGCACGCATGCTGAATTACATCAGTCACCATATTTCATCATGCATTTCAAATTCTTCATATATTATGTCAAATGCGTGTATGAATTACAAGATATAGGGGGAGATCTCCATGATTCAACTCTTCAAGTGTGCATTGCTTCAAAAGCAAATTCCTCACTATGCACATATTCAGGGGGAGTTCTTCTATATCTTGCAATCAAATTCCTCAATATCAGTATTTACACTACATATGTTTATCCGTGTTGAAAACTTAACCTATATTGTCATCAATCACCAAAAAGGGGGAGATTGTAAGTGCATCTAGTGCCCCTTAGTGATTTTGGTGTATTGAAGACTTATAGGTTAAGGGACTAATGTGTTTATGAGTGTACACAGGTCTATAAGTCTATGAGGAGTTTGATATTTACAGAGAAAGTCGACCCCTAAAAATGAAGTTCTTCGACTGAAGACTTTGGATTTCTGAAGACTTTGAAAGTGAAGAAATTGGTGTGACCTTGAAGACTTGGTATTCATTTGAGGAACATGAAGCGTGAAGACTTTTGTTTTCGTAGTTTCATTTTCTCTTTCTTGAGTCATAGGAAACACCGTACTGTAAAGGGGGTCGAGGAAATACTAAGGAAAAATTTCCATGTGATGCTCAACTCAAAATCCTACACCTACCAATCCCTTCGAGTGAAGCCATTGGAAATCTCATACAGTTCAGTCATATTCTTCAGTGACAGAGACGAAGTTCTTCTGGTCTCTGAGGAATTTGTTCTGACTGAGGAGTTAGGAATTCGCCAGTGCGGATTGCCTACACAGTGAGGAACATGATAGCCCTGAGGAATTTGATACTCAAATTTCCGACCGTTACTGTGCTATGCACCAGCTGTCCCAAAATATCTACACACCTAACGGTCATAGCAATTAAGGGCATTTATGTCTTATCATGTCGGGCTGCTCCCTAGGCTATAAATAGCGCCCCCCTACAACCACTAGCTGGTTGGCTGCTCTGAGAGAAACTGACACTTGTCATTTGAGAGCATCCCATCCTCCGAGGACTTTGAGCGAAAATCATCAAGTGAGGAAAACCCAAACCCAAACACCCACAAAACCTAAGTGATTGAGCATCACTGAAGAGATTGATCCTGTGTGGATCCGACGCTTGTTACCTTTGAAGACTGTGCTTCTTCCAGACGGTTAGGCGTCATGGTCTAGAGCATCCAAGAGGAAATTGTGGATCGCCGAGTGACCGAGTCTGTGAAGGTTTGGAAGTCATCTGAAGACTTACCACGCGTGATTGGGCGAGGTTTGTGTGACCTTAGCTCAAGGAGAATACGGTGAGGACTGTGTGTCCTCAGGTTTAAATACCTAGCCGCTCCAACCAGACGTACAATTGAGACAACAGTTGGAACTGGTATACCAAATCATTGTCTTCACCAAGCTTACTGGTTCTATTTCCTCAACTCTTTCATTTCCTCATAACTGTGTTGTGCACTTGTTCATATCTGTGTTTGAAGACTTTGACTGAAGTCTTTCTCAATTTCCTCAGTTCAATTTCTTCAGTCTGTTGTCTTCATCCTGTGCTATCTTGTGTTTACGTTTTCTGTACTTTGTGCTTGTCCTCATTTCATCATGATGACCATGCTTGTGTTCTGCTATGCATACTTTTGAGTACTTATTCCGCTGCAAGTAGTTCTTCGCTAAGGAATTTCCTCACTGGCAAATTCCTTTGTGAAGAATTCATAAAAATCGCCTATTCACCCCCCTCTAGTCGATATAACGCACTTTCAGGAACCACAATTAGTCACCCCTCAACCCACTGCACCTACTAAAAATACTGAATATGAAATTCCTTCGTGTATGATAGAACAATTGCTAGCTAATACTTATGCAGGAGATGGAACCGATCATCCTGATATGCACTTGATATATGTGGAAGAAATTTGTGGATTATTTAAGCTTGCAGGTTTACCCAGAGATGAAGCTAAGAAGAAGGTTTTCCCTTTTTCTTTGAAGGAAAAAACATTGGCATGGTATAGGCTATGCGATGATATTGGATCTTGGAATTGGAATCGATTGAAATTGGAGTTTCACCAAAAAATTATCATATGCATCTAGTTCATCGTGATCGGAATTATATATATAATTTTTGGCCTCGTGAAGGAGAAAGTATCTCTCTAGCTTGGGGGAGGCTTAATTCAATGTTACATTCATTACCCAACCATGAGCTCTCAAGAGAAATTATTATTCAGAATTTTTATGCTCGGCTTCCTCATAATGATCGATCCATGCTCGATACTTCTTGTACTAGTTCGTTTATGAAGAAGACTATCGATATCCGGTGGGATCTTTTAGAAAGAATTAAACACAACTCTGAAGATTGCGAACTCGACAAAGGTAAAGAGTCGGGTATTAAGTTTAAGTATGACTGTGTTAAATCTTTTATGAATACCGATGCTTTTCAAAAGTTTAGCACTAAATAGGGACTTGACTCTGAGATAGTAGCCTCCTTTTGTGAATCTTTTGCTACTCATGTTGATCTCCCTAAAGAGAAGTGGTTTAAATATCACCCACCTATTAAAGAGGAAATTAAGGAACCAGTAATAGCTAAAGATGAAACTATTATTTATAATGTTGATCCAGTTGTTCCTACTGCTTATATTGAAAAACCACCTTTCCCTGTTAGGATGAAGGAACATGCTAAAGTTTCAACTGTGGTCAATAAGAGTTGTATTAGAACACCTAAACCAGTTGAACAAATCAAAGTAGAACCTAGTGTTGCTATGGTTAAGGATCTCGTGGTTGAAAATATAGATGGGCATGTTATTCACTTCTATGATGAAGCTGCTAGAATTGCCAAACCCAATGAAAAAGATAAACATAGACCTGTTGTTGGCATGCCTGTTGTCTCAGTTAATATTGGAGATCACTGTTATCATGGTTTATGTGACATAGGTGCTAGCGCGAGTGCTATTCCTTTTACCTTATATCAAGAAATTATGAATGACATGGCACCTGCTGAAATAGAAGACATAGATGTTACTATTAAACTTGCTAATAGAGACACCATCACACCTCTTGGGATTGTTAGAGACGTTGAAGTCTTGTGTGGGAAAATAAAATATCCTACTGATTTTCTTGTTCTTGGTTCCCCACAACATGACTTTTGTCCCATTATCTTTGGTAGACCTTTCTTGAACACCGTTAATGCTAAAATAGATTGTGAGAAACAAACTGTCGGTGTTAGTTTTGGTGATGAGTCTCATGAGTTTAATTTTTCCAAGTTTGGTAGAAAACCTCATAAAAAGGAATTGCCTAGTAAGGATGAAATTATTGGTATTGCTTCTATTGCTGTACCTCCTACTTATCCACTAGAACAATATCTGCTAGACCATGAAAATGATATGCATATGCATGAAAGAAATGAAATAGATAAGATTTTCTTTGAACAACGTCCTCTGCTTAAACACAATTTGCCTGTTGAAACTCTAGGAGGTCCTCCTCCACCTAAAGGTGATCCTGTGTTTGAATTAAAATAGTTGCCTGACACTTTGAAATATGCTTAATTATCTTGATGAGAAGAAGATATATCCCGTTATTATTAGTGCTAACCTTTTAGAGCATGAAGAAGAAAGATTATTAAAAATTCTAAGGAAGCACCGAGCTGCTATTGGATATACTCTTGATGATATTAAGGGCATTAGCCCCACTCTATGTCAGCACAAAATTAATATGGAACCTGATGCTAAACCCATTGTTGATCACCAATGTTAGTTAAATCCGAAGATGAAAGAAGTGGTAAGAACGGAAATATTAAAACTTCTGGAAGCAGGTATAATCTATCCTATAGCTGATAATAGATGGGTAAGTCCTGTCCATTGTGTCCCTAAGAAATGAGGTATTACTGTTATTCCTAATGATAAGAGTGAACTTATTCCACAAAGAATTGTTACAGGCTATAGAATGGAATTGATTTTAGAGAATTAAACAAAGCAACTAGAAAAGATCATTACCTCTGCCTTTTATTGATCAAATGCTAGAAAGATTATCTAAGCACACACATTTTTGCTTCCTTGATGGATATTCTGGTTTTTCACAAATACATGTTTCTCAACCTGATCAAGAAAATACCACTTTTACTTGTCCTTTTGGAACTTATGTTTATAGACGCATGCCTTTTGGTTTATGCAATGCACTTGCTACCTTTCAAAGATGTATGACTGCTATATTCTCTGACTTTTGTGAAAAGATTGTTGAGGTTTTCATGGATGACTTTTCTGTTTATGGGAAGTCTTTTGATGATTGTTTAAGCAATCTTGATCGAGTTTTGCAGAGATGTGAGCAAACAAATCTTGTCCTGAATCTGGAGAAGTGCCACTTTATGGTTAATGAAGTGTGGCACCCCGGCTCAGAGAAACCGGAACGCCCCGTATTCCAGCCCAGAGATCGAGGAGAAGTCTTCTGGAATACGGCATTGCTTAGCATAGAACAAATCAGCTCTTTATTACAGTCTATGTGGGTACAAGAGGATTACATCGGCACGGCGACACTACGCCTGCCATGGTTGCTCTATGCAAGCAGCAGAACAACATGATGCAGCGGAATAACTCTAGCAGCGGAACAACGACGACGGTGATGAACTCCACTCCATAGGGACTCTGGCTGGAACGCTTATCCTAGCTCGCAAACAAGGGATCCACGGCAAACAAGCAATCAAATCCGACATGACCTGCAAATTGGCATGACACGCCAGGTCAGTACATTGAATGTACTTGCAAGCTCACAATAACCAGAAGCATTCAAGAAAAATAACAGCATGGCAATTATAGGTTAAGCAGGAATTATCATGATATCATCAGTATAACATGGCATGAACAACATGAACATGATACAACTAGAACAATATGAGCATGGAATGAACATATAAATCTCACGATACTAACATGCAACATGAGGACACTATATGCACCACTTACTCTGCTCGGGTTACCACGTAACCATCACATGCATCACTTACCAACCTCGGACATCACACGATCATCTCAGGATCAAATCAAGCTTGGTATAAACAATATCATAGTAGTCATTAAATGACCACAAGGAGCTTGATCTTTACCCATGATTCTCACACAACATCATGAATATCCAACAACTCAGTATCCTCGATACCACGGTGATCATTCACGGATCACAAACGGGACCACTCTGTGCTCAACGGGTTACCTCGTAACCAAACGGTGATCATCCACGGATCACATAACCAACTTATCTCATCATCGAACCGGGGTTGTTATTAAGCACATCATCATTATTATTACTGTTGACCCATAGTGTGACCGACACGAACTGGGCCCTTATCTGCGGGCACGGCTATCGATAGATTTAATATACACACTCTGCAGAGGTAGCGCACTTTACCCACACCATGGAACCCATGGCCTCGTGCTCCCATTCGGGTGGACCAACGGCGTTCTGAAAAAACCATCCTACTGCCAGGACACTCTCCCGGCCACTCCGACTCACTCCCCACAGGGCTAAGTCCTGGGTGGCCCCGTGCCTACCAAAGGCACCAACGGCTATCGTCGTGGCAAAACAAAAATGGTCCCAAACAGGGACAATCAGGCTACAACAACTACGGGCGCACAAGGCTTATGTTTGCCTACCTGATCAGGGTAGCGCGCGCCCATAACCTTCCCTCGTGGGAGGCACCGGCGAGAGGCACGATAATAGACCCAGTTAGGACCCTCCCAAAAAGGCAAGTGTGGTTGCACTGGTCATCTCGATATGGTGGCACCATGACTCAGCCAATAGTTGTTCAAGTTCAATTATGTCCGATTAAACTTGAATGCAATAAGCTGAGACATATTAAAATAACATGATGCAACTACAATGCATGAGCATGAATCAACATAAGCATGGAGGTGCAACATAATCATCGAGCATAACCATAATGAAACATTAACCAAGTGAGCATGGTAAGCTGATGGGCATAACATTACACATGAGCATATCATGACCACTAGCATCATAAATAAATAACATACAAGAACTCAGTCAGAATACTACCAAGTAAGCATATAACCAACTGGATACAAAGTAACATGCATAGCTACAGCACTAGATAACAGATCATAAACATGCATCCGAAAGAACACACTGCTACTACTACCAAGCATATAACAATAATACTAGTAATAAGTGCAAGATAACAAGATGCAGAAGAGCATAGCATGAAAGTGAACACAGATCTCTAAGCATCACCGAAACAACGATAACCGTATCAAAACAAGCAAACATTTATTAAACATTTAAGTTGAAACCCATGGCTACTGCATGACTATCATGCAAGTGGTTGTTGTGGCTTGCCTGGGGATGAAGAATGCACCGGGGAGAAGTGCGGAAACATCGCAGAAAGATTCACTGGAAACACTTCTCTCTCGAAAGGGGCTGGTTAACGACAAGGAAAAAATGGCCATTTTCAGAATGTCAAAACATGGTGAAAATGATACCAACAGTACGGGCTCGACGAGACGAAGAAGTGGGCTTTGGAATCACCTCATTTGAAGTTGGTTGAAAAGATACAAGGGTTTTCTGCTAGGGACCTTAAAAATTATCTCCACAAACAAGTCCCTGACTGAAAAACAGAAAGCGCAATCCGGAAAATACGCTTTCAGTGAAGTGAAAGCGCATTTCTGACCACAGAAAACTAGAGTACGCTTTCATCGGAAGAAAACGTATTTACTGGAACACCGCTTCCACTTATCCACCTCAGCGGTGGTGGGGTCAGCGGGGTGTGCGACTAACGGGTGGGACCGCGGGGTCCACCGGCCAGCTAGCAGGGAGGGGTCGAGGCCTTCGTCTCCTTCCCGATGCCGGACGTGGAGCAAAGGAAGGTCGCCGGCGCGGGGGCTCGTCCGGCCGGCTCCGGCCATCCCCCGCCGTGCTCGACCTATGGGCGAGCTCAACAGGGTGAGCCGCACCCGACAGTGGAGGTCTCGAACCCCGGAGTGGACCGAGGCCAGCGGGAGCGAGGCCATGGTGGACGACGGCGACGGGCACCGGTGGACTTGACGTTCCAGGCCACCCGTGGAGGAGGAGGAGACGTGGGGAGGCTCGCCTCGGTTCAGGTGGATCTATGGTGAGGTCGGGAGGGAGGGGAAGGGCTCGGTTGCCCCGAATTTAGTAGGAGAAGGCCGGCGGCCATGGCGGACTAGAGCAGCGAGGAGAGGCTCTGGAGCTCGTGGGAGAGGTCGGTAAGGCTTGCTGGGGTGGTGTGAGGCTGGTGGTGAGCTCGGATGAGGCCGGGGATGGCTATTTATAGCCGGGTGAGGGAAGCCGAGCTCGGGTGTCGCCGCGGGGATCCGGCCAATGCTCTGGCGACGGCCAGCGATCACGGGATGGCACGGGATCACGACGAGAAAGGTGTGGACAAGGCGCAGAGGTCACGGAGACGAGCTACGCTCGAGGACACGAGAAGGAAGAAGCCACGACACGAACAGAGATGGTCGGCTACAGGTTTCCCGTGGGCGCGCGGCGACGAGCGCCGATGAGGAGGCTTCGCGAGAGGGAGATGAGTGCAAGGGGACGGGACGACGCGGGCTAGCTGTCGGACACGCTCACGCGCGTGAAGACGACGAGAGGGGAAGGGGCCCGAGCAAGAAGCCATCCTGGGCGCGGCCAACGGCAGCAGAGCGCGCGCACTATTATGCCATTAACGCGGTCACCGCGTGCACTGGCATATAGCGGGGGCGATGGGCTGGAACATGTTGTCTAGTGGTAAGTTCTTCCAGGGTTGGGTTCAACTGCGGTGGTAGATCGATGGAAAGCTCTATGGTTAAATGGTAATCATCGTCTGAAGTTTACTGCAGTAAACTTGAACATGCACTGGTGATCAACAGGAACTTGATTGGAGCCAAAGAGTTTGTATGGGGTGATTAGCTTAGGAAGGATTACGATCTTGGGGAGTTTAAGGAGAAATGGACCTGTAATGAATATAGTTGCTTCACAACTGCATTTTTGGTCCAAAAATAAGATTTGGATGACGCACTCACATGGTGATGCCACTTGGGCTGAAATTTGGCATGGCTTGATGATTTGATCATATAAAGATGCTGTAAAAGTTTCATACCAATTGGATTCACCAAAATGGTACTTGTTTCACAAACATCCTTGCTGACCAGAAACTGGCTATAATTTTAGAGAAATATTGGCTAAGTGAAATGGTGCCCTATTTTGTGGAGAGATGTTATCTAGGTAGGAGCATGATCTGGTAATTTATCAGGATTTTTGAAGCAACATAAAATGCACTTGCTTCACAACCTGAAAATACTGCCAGAATCAAAGATTTGAGCTGTGCTCTCATAGATGATTGGATGGGGCTGCAAATGGGTGGATGGGGTTAATATGAGCACATGAAGGAGTGTGCAAAATTTCAACTCATTTGGATAACCCTAGCTAGTACTTCCTTCACAATGCCTTCTGTCTGACAGAAAGTTTGAAAAATCACTGAGGAAGATTGGCTAGGAAAATAAAGTTGAATTTTGTCATGAGGCAATCATTTGGACATAAGATAATTCCCAAAAGGTTTGGGAGCAAACAAGATAAGATAAATGACACTTCCTTCACAAAGTGCCACTCTAGACAGAAATGAAGAATAATTATTGGGTAATTATTCTTGAGCTAGGACAGGAAAGTTTGGGCATATTCGAGCAATATATGACCCAAGGGAATTATGAGAATTATTTGGGAATTTTTGGATGGACAAAAATATAGGTTGCTTCACAATCTAGGGCAGACAGGGTTATTCCTTTAATAGAAATATGAATATTTCCTAGAAAAAGATTTTAGGGTTTGGTCAAGGATTGAAGTGGCATGATCTTGGCAAGGTTTTGAGAATGATGATCCTTTTGGGAGGGGAAATCAGGATGATTTCCCAGGTGGCAAGGCCACAGAACCACTCCAAAAAGAAAAACAGAGCAAAAACCAAATAAATCAAAAGAAAAATAAAGGGGTCAAAAACCAGGCTGTTACATGAAGGTATAGTTTTGGGCCATAAAATTTCTGAAAGAGGTATTGATATGGACAAACCTAAGGTTGATGCAATTGAGAAAATGCCATGTCCTAAGGATATCAAAGGTATTCTTAGTTTCCTTGGTCATGCTGGTTTCTTTAGGAGATTTATCAATGACTTTTCTAAAATTTCTAGGCCTCTTACAAATCTTTTGCAAAAGGATATTCCTTTTGTTTTTATGATGATTGTTTAGAAGCCTTCGAAACACTCAAGAAAGCCTTAATTTCTGCACCTACTGTTCAACCACCTGATTGGAACTTGCCTTTTGAAATTTTGTGTGATGCTAGTGGTTATGTTGTTGGCGCTATTCTAGGACAAAGATTTGATAAGAAACTGAATGTTATTCATTACGCAAGTAAAACTCTAGACAGTGCACAAAGAAATTATGCTACTACTGAAAAAGAATTTCTAGCAGTGGTGTTTGCTTGTGATAAATTCAGATCCTATATTGTAGATTCAAAAGTAATTGTTCACACTGATCATGCTGCAATAAAGTATCATCTGGAAAATAAAGATGCCAAACCTAGGCTTATTCGATGGGTTCTCTTGCTATAAGAATTTGATTTGCATATCACTGGTAGAAAAGGAGCGGATAACCCCGTAGCTGATAACCTGTCTAGGTTGGAGAATGTTCTTGATGACCCACTACCTATTGATGATAGTTTTCCTGATGAGAAATTAGCTGCAATAAATGTTTCTAATAGTACACCTTGTTATGCTGACTATGCTAATTATATTGTTGCTAAATGCATACCCCTAGCTTTACATACCAAAAAAAGAAATAAATCTTCTATGATTTAAGACATTACTTTTGGGATGACCCACATCCTTATAAAGAAGGAGTAGATGGTATTATTAGATGTTGTGTACCTGAGCATGAACAGGGACAAATCCTACGGAAATGTCACTCCGAAGCTTATGGAGGACATCATGCGGGAGATAGAACTGCTCACAAGGTATTGCAATCTGGGTTTTATTGGCCTACTCTCTTCAAGGATGCTCGTAAGTTCGTCTTATCTTGTGATGAATGTCAAAGAACTGGTAATATCGATAAGCGTCAAGAAATGCCTATGAGTTATTCACTTGCTATTGAACCATTTGATATTTGGGGATTTGATTACATGGGACCTTTTCCTTCCTCTAATGGGTATACTCATATTTTGGTTGATGTTGATTATGTTACTAAGTGGGTGGAAGCTATTCCAATTAGTAGTGCTAATCACAACACCTCTATTAAAATGCTTAAAGAAGTTATTTTCCCAAAGTTTGGAGTCCCTAGATACTTAATGACTGATGGTGGTTCACACTTTATTCATGGTGCTTTCCGTAAAATGCTTGCCAAGTATGATGTTAACCATATAATTGCATCACCCTATCATCCATAGTCTAGTGGTCAAGTTGAACTTAGCAATAGAGAAATAAAATTAATTTTACAAAAGACTGTCAATAGGTCCCGGAAGAATTGGTCTAAGAAATTAGATGATGCACTCTAGGCTTATAGAATAGAACATAAAAATCCTATGGGTATGTCTCCTTATAAAATGGTTTATGGAAAAGCTTGTCATTTGCCTCCTGAGTTGGAACATAAAGCCTATTGGGCAATTAAAGAACTCAACTAAGATTTCAAACTTGCTGGTGAGAAGAGGTTATTTGATATTAGCTCATTAGATGAATGGTGAACCCAATCTTATGAAAATGCCAAATTATTTAAAGAAAAAGTTAAAAGATGGCATGATAAAAGAATCCAAAAGCGTGAGTTCAAAGTTGGAGAATATGTTCTTTTGTACAACTCTTGTTTCAGATTCTTTGCAGGAAAACTCCTCTCCAAATGGGAAGGACCCTATGTTATCGAGGAGGTTTATCGATCTGGAGCTATCAAAATAAATAACGCCGAAGGTACTAACCCGAAGGTCGTTAATGGGAAACGAATAAAATATTACATCTCAGGTAGGCCCATTAATGTTGAAAGAAGTATTATCCAAACTATGACACCGGAAGAACACATAAAAGAAACCTTCCGGAACACTCTAGAATCATGAAAAAGAGGAGGTACGTGATACGGTAAGTAAACAGACTCCGAAAAATCTGCAAAAATATTTTCTTTCCGTTTTGGAGTATAAAAAAATTAGGAAAATAAGAAACAACCAGGAAGGCAGCCCAGGTGGGTTGTGCCCACCTCGGGTACCTTCCAGACTCTGTTTTTCTTCCGTTTGCTTGCTTCCCAAGATAAAAAAAATCTTTATATACCCCCGAACCTATTGACCACCATATCGCAGAGAAATATTATGTTCTTCTTTCTCGCTGTATTCCTGACAGATCTGAAAATATGTCATCTCAAAATTCCGAGGAGGACTGTCCGATTTCTTATCAGCCCTTAGATTAAAAACATCTTCAAGGACACCTATCCCTACATACGGTTCTCTGATGAGGAAGATGAAGATGAACCAGTTCCTCCTCATTTCAAGCATGGAGGCATTATGCAAGAGGATAATAAAGATCGAGATGGAAAATGATGAGTTGAGGATAGATAACTTTACCCTCCGACGTAAGTTGGAGGAAGAGAAGGACAAACCCTCTACATCATCACCACCACCTCCTTCTTCATCACCAAAAGAAAATTGAGTATCGGGTATGGGCACTCCCCTTGGCTTGCGTCGAGCTTGGGGGAGGTGCCCCAGTATTGTTTCACCTCCACTATCTTTTGTCTTTATTTACCTTAGTTCGATCCATAGTTATCTTTTGCTTTAGATGAATACAAGTTTAGTTCGATCCTTTCTTTTAGAGAGTTTGCTTAGTAATATATCCTTGTAATCGTGTGCGAGATATATAATAAAGTTTAGTTTGAGTTTTGCTTTCTTTACTTTCATGTTTCAATAAAAAGAAAGGAAATAAATGAAAAAGATCATATGCTAATCTTATGGTAAGTAATGACACCACATAAGGAAAATTATAAGTAGAAATTTTTATTGGAGATTGACAAACATAGCATTGATCAATTGATGCAATTCATGAAAGAATTAATAAGGGAAGAGAAGATTCACATGCAAATACACTATCTTGGAAATCTTTTGTGATTCTGAGCCCTCATCAAAATATTATATGCCAAAATTGTTGACGTAGGACAAGGAAGACAACATAATGATTTATATCTGTTCATATTCACATAGAAGTTATATTGTCATAGATCCTTCAACATGTGGTTCTTGCCCCCCATCTTTGCTAGCCAGAAATTCCGCACCAAGTAGAGATACTACTTGTGCATCCAAAAACCCCTAAACCCAAATCTTACTTTCAAGAGTCCACCATACCTACCTAAGGATTGAGTAAGATCCTTCAACTAAGTTGTCATCGTTGCAATAAGGCAATAAAAATTGCTTCTAAAAGTGTTAGATCATTCAGTGTAAAAGAAAATCGAGTGTTGTACGAACTTGTCATGGCAAAGAATAAAAACGAATGACTGCATAATAAAGGTTAATATCATAAGGGGAAATATAAAGTGACGTTCTTTTGCACCAAGGGATTGAGCATACAAACAAAAAGCGCATGGCAACCTTTGCTTCCCTCTGCGAAGGGCTTATCTTTTACTTTTATGTATTTACTTTCATGCAAGAGTCAAAGTTTTTCTCTCTATTCCTTTTTATTTTTCTCTTTTGGCAAGCATCATGTTGTAACAATCCAAATTTTCAATTTGGTATGTTATACATAGATCATCATTGCATATCATGTTTTATTGCATTTTGACAAATCCTCGATAAATCCTAAGCAACTCAAGGACCCTCGGAGAGAGTTGGGGATTTTCTCGAATTTTCATATTTGATTTTCATCAAATAATAAGACGAGGATTTTGGTTTTAATTATTTTCTCTCCGGAAAAATATTTCATTTTAAAAATAAACGAGAGGAGAAAATATGACTTCTCCAAAACCATTGAAATACTGGAGGAAAAATGTTAAAATCTTTTATTGGATTTTATTTGCAATTTTTATTGCATTAAAAATATTGCATGTTTTCAAAATATTTATTTTGATTTAAAAAAATGTTCACCCTATCCTAGATTTCCTAACTAGACGGGGAAATTTTATTTTATATTTTTCTGATTTTTATTTATTTTTCTACGAATTATTTTCCGTGGAATGTTAAAAAAAAAACTGCGCGCGCCCGCTGGGCCGAGCCCAGCCGAGCCGCAGGCCGGCCCGACCCCGCCGTCCTCCTCGCGCACGGGAGCGCCGCCGCCGCCCGGAGTCCATGGCGAGCACGGGACCCCGGTGCCCCCTTCCCCAAGCTGCTGCCCGACCCCCCCTCCTTTATATACCCCCCTCTCTCTCCTCTCATCCCGCCGCCACCGCACTCGCCGAGCCCCGCCGCCGCACTTGCCCGCCGCCGCCGCCGCACGGGAGCCGCCGCCGCCGCCGGGAGTCGCCGCCCCTCGCGCTCGCCCGCACCCCCGCACCCCGCACCCCGCGCCCCGCCGGAGCCCTCGCCGGAGCCGCCCCGACGAGGTACTGCCTCGCTGCCCGTTCGCCGTTGCCGGTTTTTGTTAAAAAAACCCTTCGTTTTAAAAAAAACCCTAGATCGGTTTTTTTCGGTTTTATTATTTTGCGAGCGTTCACCGAACCGTTCGTTTTAACGAACGCGTTCGTCGGTTTTCTCTGTTAACGAACGTCCGTTCTTTAAGCGTTCGTCCGTTTTTCTTTTTCGTAGGATTTTTCTGCGATTATCTCAGATTCGATTTCTGATCGAATCTTTGTTTCTGTTTAACTTCTCGCTCGTTTATCGGAATCAGGCGATTCAAGCGCCTAGATTCGTCTCGAAATTCTCTTTCCGTTTAATCTACTCAAACAAGTTTTTGCTACAGTAAAATTTGACCTAGATCCAGATTAGTAAACGAAGCTATTTTCTTTCGCCGCTTGACCTTCGTTGTTTTTTCTCGAGTTGATTCTTTTTGCAAACCGGAGTTCTTAAGTTGAACTTTCTGGTTGGATCTTTCATTCGAGCTTTACCTGTGCATTAGATGAGTACTGATTGTATGCTTGTTTGTTTGCGATAGAGTACCCGGAGTGTGCCGCTTGTTACTTCGACTCGTTAGGTTTTGCGGATCATCAGCAAGGCAAGTAACACTTTGATCATACTTTTCATACCCAGTCTTATTGCATTAGATCTTTTCCTCAAACAAATTGCATGTTTAGGATCTAATTAAATTGTGGGTATTGGGAAGTAG
>NC_057811.1:167767767-167769435 GCF_018294505.1 Triticum aestivum | reverse complement strand
ATCGAGTCTTGTGGGGAAAAGTGCGCAAACCTCTGCAGAGTGTACAAACTAATCATGGTTAGCCGTGTCCCCGGTTATGGACAACTTGAGTATCTAGTACCTGGATTATCATTTGAATCTCATCACCATGTTACTTTTAATTAATTTTGTTGGGTTAATGATGACACTTAATTGGGATTGAGTTGGAGGTACCTTCTCAATGTTTCACAACCACCATGATAGTTAAATAAAATTTATTCCTTTGATGTAGGATAAAATTGGCTTTTCGCAAAACTGTAACCATAGAGCTTTCCACCAGCCATATATGCATGTAGTATAGTATCATTACTATTCATTACTCTCTATGTGTTACTTTGCCAGCATATCCTATGTGCTGACCCGTTTTTGGGATGCAACGTTTCATGTTGCAGACTTTTCAGACGATGAGTAAGGTGCCTTAGGTCGTGGTCTTATACTCAGTGATGCCGCTGGAGTTGATGGACTCACTTATCTTCCAAGTCTTCCGCTGTTATCGTTGTTAGATGGCCTTAAGCCATGTTTATCATACTTAATCTCTTCGGAGATATTCGATGTAATAAGTGTGTGATTGCTACTCTGTTATAAATCCTCCATTTGTACTGTGCGTGTCAGCATTACTGATCCAGGGATGACACTGGTGCACAGCAGCACAGACCATTTGAGGTCTGGTCGCTACAAAGTTGGTATCAGAGCACACACTGACTGTAGGACACGACCACTAAGCTTAAGCCCTAGAAAGCTTCTCTCTTCTCATTTCTGACCCCTCTCCACTTTCTACTCTTTTAGGAATGGCGAATGCAAGGAGCAAGTTCATGCAACTAGATGAAGACACGCCTTTTGGTCGACACTTGAAGGAAGTCACTAAGTATTTGAACATAGGAAGACAAAGCATCACCGGAACCTAAAACGCCACATTACCCGAAGAGGAGAGCTGGAATATTCAAGTTATCATTCCAGGAAGGATGTTTAGTGCCATAAGATTGGTTTTCGAAGCACCAACCTGGAGTTTAGGGAAGAGCATGGCCGCACACATCGCCATGGGACGCATTGGAGAAGTCTACCACCAGGAGCTTAAGGATACAATTTACCAAATTTTTGGACGCCGAGACGCGCAATGGGAGATGATCAGAACCAAGAAGGATGGATCAATCGCAGCATTCATCCAGGAGCAAAACCAACATATTTGTCGCCAGGAGAACCAGATGTGCACGAACAAGGAAGAACTGAAGAAGGCACTAACCAAGATCAAGGAGCTCCAAGAAGAACTCAAGGCTACACGCGAAGATTATTTGGAAGAAATCAACGCACTAGTAGGGAAGAATGACGACCTGGAGAAGAAGATTGGAGTATTCATGGGAAATCCAGTGCCAAAAGCAAAGGATGACGAATGCACTTGTCCGGATAATTACATCATCATCGACGACACCGACTCGGAACCAAGTGAAGACGACTGGGTTGATGAAGCTGGAGCAGACATCATGGAGTCTTCAACGGATCAGAATTTCTAGTAGACCACCATATCAGTAGTAGTTTTCCCCCATTTAATAGTATAGTTCAAGCACTTTGTAACGCTAGATAGATCGATTGTTTGCCTCGTTTGAATTGATTGAGTGATATTGATTGTATTTGTCTCATGAGCATATGGGTAGT
>NC_057811.1:167764392-167766874 GCF_018294505.1 Triticum aestivum | reverse complement strand
AGATACCATTGGCCATTGGAAGGCATGTTTTCCCCTCAGACCTCATTGTTTTGGAATCGCAAGGTTTGGATGTGATTTTGGGAATGGATTGGCTATCGTTGTATGGAGGAAACATCGATTGTGCCAGCAAGACGATTTTGCTTACCACCCCGGAAGGAAAAAGGATCAAGTATGTATCCCGGCATATGCCGAAGAGGACTCAAGTAAATTCCTTATCAGGAGTCGTACAGGAGGAAGTACCAGTGGTGAAGGATTATCCGGATGTATTTCCAGAAGAGTTGCCAGGCATGCCACCAGATAGAGACATTGAGTTCTTGATTGAACTTTTGCCAGGCACAGGGCCAATATCTAAGAGACCGTACAGGATGCCCGCAAAAGATTTGGAGGAAATTAAGAAGCAGATCAAGGAGTTACTGGATAAAGGCTATATTCGCCCAAGTTCGTCACCTTGGGGATCACCAGTACTTGTAGTGGAGAAGAAAGATGGATCGCTGAGGATGGTTGTTGATTACCGAGGATTGAATGAAGTGACCATCAAAAACAAGTACCCACTGCCGATGATAAATGATTTGTTTGACCGCTTACAGGGAGCTAAAGTATTTTCCAAGATCGATCTACGATCAGGGTACCATCAGTTAAAGATTCGAGAGCAGGATATACCTAAGACGGCTTTTACCACCAGATATGGATTGTATGAGTATACCGTTATGTCATTTGGACTGACTAACGCACCTGCCTATTTCATGAACCTGATGAACAAAGTGTTTATGGAATTTTTGGATAAGTTCGTCGTGGTGTTCATTGACGATATTTTATTCTTTTCCCAGGATGAAGAAGAGCATGAGGAGCATTTACGATTGGTACTTGAGAAGCTCAGAGAACATCAGTTATATGCCAAGTTCAGCAAGTGTGAATTTTGGCTGAAGGAAGTTGGATTCCTTGGACATGTTATTTCTGGAGAAGGAATAGCAATAGACCCTGCCAAGGTTGACACAATGACAAGTTGGGAATCACCCACGACAGTTGGAGAAATCCGGAGTTTTCTTGGACTTGCAGGATACTACCGGAGATTCATCGAGAATTTCTCAAAGATTGCTAAGCCCATGACTGAGCTATTGAAGAAGGACACCAAATTCAATTGGACTGAGGAATGTGAAGCTAGTTTCCAAGAGTTGAAGAAACGATTGGTTACCTCACCAGTGTTGATTCTGCCCGATCAACGTAAAGACTATGAAGTTTATTGCGACGCTTCTCATCGAGGACTTGGAGCAGTGCTTATGCAGGAAGGACGAGTTGTGTCATATGCTTCACGACAACTTAAACCCCATGAGAAAAATTATGCTACGCATGATTTGGAATTAGCAGCCGTGGTGCATGCATTGAAGACATGGAGACATTTTCTCATCGGAAACCATTGTGAGGTGTATACAGATCACAAGAGTTTGAAGTATATTTTCACGCAGAAGGAGTTAAATCTCAGACAGAGGAGATGGCTGGAGCTCATTAAAGACTATGATATGAGATTGCATTATCACCTAGGAAAGGCTAACGTAGTAGCAGACGCGTTGAGCCGCAAGAGTCATATCAACACCGTCATGACAGGAGAGTTACCTCGGGAGTTAGCCGAGGACCTTCGCGAGCTATGTTTGGAGATAGTCCCAAAAGGCTATTTAGCGACATTGGAGATTCAGTCTACCTTGATGGAAAGGATCAGAGAAGCTCAGAAGACAGACAAGGAGATTAAAGAGATAAAGGAGAAGATGAGCAAAGGAAAAGCCAAGGGATTTCGTGAGGATGAGCACGATACCTTATGGTTTGAGGACCGAGTTTATGTGCCAAATGATCCGGAGATCAAGAAGTTGATTTTGCAGGAAGCCCATGATTCACCGTACTCGATTCACCCAGGGAATACCAAGATGTATTTGGATTTGAAGAATACTTTCTGGTGGACCGGAATGAAGAAGGATATTGCGGAGTATGTAGCAGTTTGTGATGTGTGTCAGAGAGTGAAGGCAGAGCATCAGAAGCCAGCAGGATTGCTACAACCATTGCCGATACCCGAATGGAAGTGGGATAAAATAGGCATGGATTTTATCACCGGATTACCCAGGACTCGTTCAGGCTATGACTCGATATGGGTTGTAGTCGACCGTTTGACGAAAGTGGCTCATTTCATTCCAGTGAAGACCACTTACACCAGTGCTAAGTTGGCAAAGATATACATGAGCAGGATCGTATGTTTGCATGGAGTTCCGAGGACCATTATATCAGACAGAGGAACCCAATTTACCTCGAAGTTTTGGAAGCAGTTACATGAAACATTGGGAACCAGGCTGGAATTTAGTACAGCATTTCACCCACAGACAGATGGAAAGACCGAGAGAGTCAACCAGATTTTGGAGGACATGTTGAGAGCATGTGCACTAGATTATGGATCTAGTTGGGACGACAATTTGCCATATGCAGAGTTTTCGTATAACAA
>NC_057811.1:167755406-167763837 GCF_018294505.1 Triticum aestivum | reverse complement strand
AGTTATCAAACCAGTTTGAAGATGGCCCCTTTCGAAGCTTTGAACGGAAGGAGGTGTAGAACACCGTTGTTATGGGACGAAGTTGGAGACCGCCAGTTGTTTGG
Organism: Triticum aestivum; assembly: GCF_018294505.1. Taxonomy (NCBI): domain Eukaryota; kingdom Viridiplantae; phylum Streptophyta; class Magnoliopsida; order Poales; family Poaceae; genus Triticum; species Triticum aestivum. The sequence continues at coordinate 167,763,733 of NC_057811.1, read as the reverse complement.
ACCAGATTTGATTAAGGAGTCTGAACAGAAAGTGAGGTTGATTCGCGATAGGCTCAAGGTAGCCCAGTCCAGGCAGAAGAGTTATGCTGATTCTAGACGAAAGGAGACAGTTCATGAAGTCGGAGACAGAGTGTATCTTCGAGTATCACCCCTTCGAGGAGTGAAGCGCTTTGGAGTTAAGGGAAAGTTAGCACCCCGTTTTATCGGACCATACAGAGTTTTGGAACGTATGGGAGAGGTTGCTTACAAGCTGGAATTGCCCGAAGGATTGTCTGGAGTACATGATGTATTTCACGTTTCGCAGTTGAAGAAGTGCCACGCAGAAATGGCTGAGATACCGCTGAGAGATACTGTGCCACTGGAAGCGATTCAGTTGGAAAGTGATTTGACCTATGAGGAGAAACCAGTTAAGATTCTCGAGTATGCCAGCCGAGTTACCCGCAGCAAGGTTATCAAGTTTTGTAAAGTCCAGTGGAGTCACCACACGGAGGATGAAGCCACCTGGGAGCGAGAGGAAGATCTACGGAAGGACCACTCCCACCTGTTTTCTAGCCAACCCGAATCTCGAGGGCGAGATTCATCTTAAGGGGGGTAGGTTTGTAACATCCCAAATTTTCAATTTGGTATGTTATACATAGATCATCATTGCATATCATGTTTTATTGCATTTTGACAAATCCTAGATAAATCCTAAGAAACTCAAGGACCCTCGGAGAGAGTTGGCGATTTTCTCGAATTTTCATATTTGATTTTCATCAAATAATAAGACGAGGATTTTGGTTTTAATTATTTTCTCTCCGGAAAAATATTTCATTTTAAAAATTAACGAGAGGAGAAAATATGACTTCTCCAAAACCATTGAAATACTGGAGGAAAAATGTTAAAATCTTTTATTGGATTTTATTCGGATTTTATTTGCAATTTTTATTGCATTAAAAATATTGCATGTTTTCAAAATATTTATTTTCATTTAAAAAAATGTTCACCCTATCCTAGATTTTCTAACTAGACGGGGAAAATTTATTTTATATTTTTCTGATTTTCATTTATTTTTCTACGAATTATTTTCCACAGAACGTTTTTTTATAAAAAATAATAATAACTCCGCGCGCCCGCTGGGCCGAGCCCAGCCGAGCCGCAGGCCGGCCCGACCCCGCCGTCCTCCTCGTGCACGGGAGCGCCGCCGCCGCCTGGAGTCCATGGCGAGCACGGGACCCCGGTGCCCCCTCCCCCAAGCTGCTGCCCGACCCCCCCTCCTTTATATACCCCCTCTCTCTCCTCTCATCCCGCCGCCGCCGCCGCACTCGCCGAGCCCCGCCGCCGCCGCCGCACGGGAGCCGCCGCCGCCGGGAGTCGCCGCCCCTCGCCCTCGCCCGCACCCCCGCACCCCGCGCTCCGCCGGAGCCCTCGCTGGAGCCGCCCCGACGAGGTACTGCCTCGCTGCCCGTTCGCCGTTGCCGGTTTTTGTTTAAAAAAACCCTTCGTTTAAAAAAAACCCTAGATTGTTTTTTTTCGGTTTTATTATTTTGCGAGCGTTCACCGAACCGTTCGTTTTAACAAACGCGTTCGTCGGTTTTTCTCTGTTAACGAACGTTCGTTCTTTAAGCGTTCGTCCGTTTTTCTTTTTCGTCGGATTTTTCTGCGATTATCTCAGATTCGATTTCTGATCGAATCTTTGTTTCTGTTTAACTTCTCGCTCGTTTATCGGAATCAGGCGATTCAAGCGCCTAGAGTTTCGTCTCGAAATTCTCTTTCCGTTTAATCTACTCAAACAAGTTTTTGCTACAGTAAAATTTGACCTAGATCCAGATTAGTAAACGAAGCTATTTTCTTTCGCCGCTTGACCTTCGTTGTTTTTTTTCGAGTTGATTCTTTTTGCAAACCGGAGTTCTTAAGTTGAACTTTCTGGTTGGATCTTTCATTCGAGCTTTACCTGTGCATTAGATGAGTACTGATTGTATGCTTGTTTGTTTGCGATAGAGTACCCGGAGTGTGCCGCTTGTTACTTCGACTCGTTAGGTTTTGCGGATCATCAGCAAGGCAAGTAACACTTTGATCATACTTTTCATACCCAGTCTTATTGCATTAGATCTTTTCCTCAAACAAATTGCATGTTTAGGATCTAATTAAATTGTGGGTATTGGGAAGTAGTTGAGGTAGTACCTATTACCTGTTTTCTGTTCAAACCCTTGGGAGTTACTTCTACGTTGCTTTTATTATTGCCATGCTATGCTCGAGACGTGGATTGGGTTTGAGAGATATTCATGACAGATGTGAGATGTTTATTTAATGGTTCAACTTAAGGTGGCAACTAAAACTCACATCTGGGTGGATTGAGGCACCTGGAGAACCCAGTGTTATCTGTTTGTATAAGGTCCGCCACCCAGGCTCAAAGGGATCATAAGATTATTCATGCTAGAAACTTCCGTGTGCAGCCACAAGCTATTATGGGCTCTAGCATAGTTGAGTAGGTTACAAGAGCTCTTGAAGAGGTGGGCTAGAAGATGTAGGGGAAAGTAGGTGTACCGGTCCATCCAGAGTAAAGAGTGATTGTTTCTGAAAGACTGTGTCTCGGTCATCCGTTTCTCAAACATCATGCAGTGCGAGAATTAAGCGGAGGCGATCGAGTCTTGTGGGGAAAAGTGCGCAAACCTCTGCAGAGTGTACAAGCTAATCATGGTTAGCCGTGTCCCCGGTTATGGACAACTTGAGTATCTAGTACTTGGATTATCATTTGAATCTCATCACCATGTTACTTTTAATTAATTTTGTTGGGTTAATGATGACACTTAATTGGGATTGAGTTGGAGGTACCTTCTCAATGTTTCACAACCACCATGATAGTTAAATAAAATTTATTCCTTTGATGTAGGATAAAATTGGCTTTTCGCAAAACTGTAACCATAGAGCTTTCCACCAGCCATATATGCATGTAGTATAGGATCATTACTATTCATTACTCTCTATGTGTTACTTTGCCAGCATATCCTATGTGCTGACCCGTTTTCGGGCTGCAACGTTTCATGTTGCAGACTTTTCAGACGACGAGTAAGGTGCCTTAGGTCGTGGTCTTATACTCAGTGATGCCGCTGGAGTTGATGGACTCACTTATCTTCCAAGTCTTCCGCTGTTATCGTTGTTAGATGGCCTTAAGCCATGTTTATCATACTTAATCTCTTCAGAGATATTCGATGTAATAAGTGTGTGATTGCTACTCTGTTATAAATCCTCCATTTGTACTGTGCGTGTCAGCATTACTGATCCAGGGATGACACTGGTGCACAGCAACACAGACCATTTGAGGTCTGGTCGCTACACATGTGGTGAGGAAAGATCTAGGCACATATATCTAGTTGAATATGGGTTGCACGAGTTATTATTGTTGACATCACCCTTGAGGTGAATACGTTGGGAGGCGAAACTATAAGCCCCTATCTTTCTATGTGTCTGGTTGAAATGTTTTGCTCATGTGTATGTGGTGAGTGTTAGCAATCATAGAAGACTATATGATGGTTGAGTATGTGAACTTGCCTAAAGGCTCCGCTACGTGACCCTTCCTAAAAAGATGATGAATTGTCGTTGCAAAGTTGATTGAGAACATAGTTTGTTGGTTTCCAATAGAGTTTATGCTTTATACTTCCATGTTGTGATGAATTTTTACTTATTCATGAGAAGTCTATGATAAAAGTTCTATGATAAAAAATTTATGTTAAAGTTTGTTGCTGTTATAATAATTTACATGCTGCTTTTATGTCCATATTTTTTTATCGACACCTCTCTCTCTAAGCATGTGGACATGCTTTTCGATTTTGGTTTTTGCTTGAGCACAAGCGAGATCTATGCTTGGGGGAGTTGATACGTCCATTTTGCATCATGTTTACCTACTATTATTTATAATGTTTTTATGCATAATAATGCTTTTTGGAGTAATTCTAATGGCTTTTCTCTCAGAATATGCAAGGTTCACACAAAGAGGGAGAATTTCGGCAGCTGGAAATCTGGACCTGAAAAAGCTACGTTGGGCTACCTATTATGCACAACTCCAAATGAGCTGAAACTTCGCAAGGAATTTTTATGTAATAAATAAGAAATACTGGAGCAAATAACTACCGGAGGGGGCCACCTGGTGAGCACAAGACACCAGGGCGCGCCAGGCCCCCCAGGCGCGCCCTGGTGGGTTGTGCTCAACCCAGCCCACCTCCGGTGCCTATCTTATTGTATATAAGTCATTTTGACCTAGAAAAAATAGAGAGAGGACTTTCGGGAGGAAGTGCCGCCGTCTCGAGGTGGAACTTGGGCAGGAGCACTTTTGCCCGCCGGCGAAGCGATTCCGCCGGGGGAACTTCCCTCCCGGAGGGCGAAATCATCGTCATCATCATCACCAACAACTCTCCCATCTTGGGGAGGGCAATGTCCATCAACATCTTCAACATCACCATCTCCTCTCAAACCCTAGTTTATCTCTTGTGTTCAATCTTTGTACCGGAACTATAGATTGGTACTTGCGGGTGACAAGTAGTGTTGATTACATCTTGTAGTTGATTAATATATGGTTTATTTGGTGCAATATTATATGTTCAGATCCTTTATGCTAGTTAATACCCCTCTGATCATGAACATGTTTATCACTTGTGAGTAGTTACTTTTGTTCTTGAGGTCACGGGAGAAATCTTGTTGCAAGTAATCATGTGAATTTTATATGTGTTCGATATTTTGATAGTATGCATGTTGTGATTCCCTTAGTGATGTCATGTGAACGTCAACTACATGACAGTTCACCATATTTGGGCTTAAGGGAATGCATTGTGGAGTAGTTATTAGATGATGGGTTGTGAGAGTGACAGAAGCTTAAACCCTAGTTTATGCGCTATTCCGTAAGGGACCGATTGGATCCAAAAGTTTAATGCTATGGTTAGAATTTATTCTTAATACTTCTCTCGTAGGTGCGGATGCTTGCGAGGGGGTTAATCATAAGTAGGAGGTTTGTTCAAGTAAGAACAGCACCTAAGCACCGGTCCACCTACATGTCAAATTATCAAAGTAGTGAACACAAATCAAGCCAACATGATGAAAGTGACTAGATGAAATTCCCGTGTACCCTCAAGAACTCTTTGCCTATTATAAGAAACTGTTTTGGCATGTCCTTTGCCTCAAAAGGATTGGGCTACCTTGCTGCACTTTTGTTACCGTTATCGTTACTTGCTCGTTACAAATTATCTTGCTATCAAACTACTCGTTACTTATAATTCCAATGCTTGTAGAAAATACCTTACTGAAAAGCACTTGTCATTTCCTTCTGCTCCTCGTTGGGTTTGACACTCTTACTTATCGAAAGGACTACGATTAATCCCCTATACTTTTGGGTCATCACTCATCCGTCCTCCTCCTCCCTTCCTCCCTCACTCACCCCTCCCTTCGTTCCTACTCCCTCCACCTCCCTTTGTTTTTTGAAATTTTAAGGTATTGAATTTAGTAATATAAGTTTGTAGTAAGAAAATTTAGGGTAGAACTAGGGTAATAGAAATTTTAGTAAGTGTTCAATAGAGTAGAACACTTACATTGCATTGTTTTTAGTAAGTGTTTAATAGAACTAGATTATTTTGTAAGTGGTTAATAGAACTAGTTTAGAGAGAGACCTATGTTGCCAAATTTAGTTATGTTAGGATTATATATAAGATATATTGAAATATTTTTGTTAATATATTTCAATGAGCATCAAGTTTGAATGCTCATGTGTGAATGCTCATGTGGCGTAGGGTACGTAGATCACCGACGAGCTGGTTGACGACGCCCAGAAGATCACCGACGACACCCGCACCCTCGACAACCATCGTCTATAGTGAGTAAACATGTATATCTAGTGTTGTGTACTAGCTAGTGTTGCTCAAATATGATGTAGATATAAACATGTATATCTAGTGTTGCTCAAATAGGATATGTACTTGACCATGTGGCCTATGTTTGCAGGGAACACCTCCAGGTGGCCTATGTTTTGCTGGGGTGTTGATTAATTTCCGTTCCAGCATATTTCAGGCACTCGATATGTCCTTTTTTAGCAAAGGTCATGCTGGATTTTTCCGTGAATTTTAGCATGGCTTGTACTAGAATGTAGGAAATATCGAGTGTGTTGGATTTGCCGGAAATAGCATTTAATGACATTTTGGGTTGACTATAAGTCTGTTGGGGCTCCATATATGACAGTCAAAAAACAATGAGGGATTGTCCACCATATATGAGAGAAGAAGAATGTCGACTGTTGTCGTGGGGGTCGTTCTTCCTCTTCTTTCTCGTGATAGACCTTTTGGTAATACACGGGGAGGAAGAGAAGAACGACCATCACTGACGGTCACAAATGTCAGAGAGGAAGAATCCCGACTGTTGTCGTGGGGGTCGCTTCTCCTTCGTTCTCGCGTGCTAGACATTTTGGTGTAATGCACTCGGGAACGAAGGGAGGAGCTACCACCGACGGTCGAAATAACTGTGAGAGAGTGTCCACCATATACACCACATGAGCTGAGAGTTTACAAGAAAAGACTCAACAGACTAATAGTCAACCCATGATGAATAGTAATGATCTAATTTAGTTTTTTATTGTACATATATTGAATTTTAGAAGTTTAATCTTTGAATTATGAACATAGGAAATGTGTGACGACGATGATAGGATCCCCTAGTGCGACTACTGCAGCGGCGACCGGGGTCAGTGTGACAGGCCTCACCTAGTAGACGGTCGGCGCTTCAGTATTAAGCTCGACGAAACCTTCGATGTTGAAACGGTACGCAACGGTGACAAATCTTTTTTCGTAATTAAGCATGACTTCTGCTTCTTCAACGTGTAATTTCTGTCTTTTACAATTCGACTAGCTAATCTCATGCCATGAAAGATGCTATGTGTTGGTGCATCTGAATTTGGAAGATCATGAGAATATGGAGACAAACATAGTTCACCTCAGGACCCATCATGGTTATGCTTTTGCTGTAAAGCTATACAATTCAGAGAGCGTATCCCATTTTGGTTGCTCGAATTGGGAAGCACTATGCAAGGCGTATGATTTTCAGGAGGGTATGACCTGCAAGCTTAAACAATCCACATATATCAAATGCATATCAGGATTTTCAGTTCCATCTCCTGCATAAGGATAAACTAGCAGTTGTTCTATCATACCCGAAGGAATTTCATAACCAATATTTTCAATAGGTGCAGTAGGTCGAGGGGTAACTTATTGTGCTTCTGGTCGAGGTGAAGATACCACGAACAAACCCCTCAAAGGATGGTTTTCCATGGTAACAAGTGACAATAAATTTCAGCATGTAGTAATAATTTTTCCCTACCAATTTCCACTTACCAAGAGCGCTTCAGTCCCCGACAATGCCCCAGAAAAGAGCCTTGTCGACCCACAAGTATAGGGGATAAATCTTAGCCCTTTCGATAAGTAAGAGTGTCGAACTCAAAGAGAAGCAGAAGGAAATGACAAGTGGTTTTCAGCAAGGTATTTTCTGCAAGCACTGAAATAGTCGGTAACAAGTAGTTTGATAGCAAGATAATTTGTAACGGACAAGTAATGGTGACGGTAAATAAACTGCAGCAAGGTAGCCCAATCCTTTTGTGGCAAAGGACAGGCCAAAACGGTCTCTTATAATAAGCAAAGTGTTCTTGAGGGCACACAGGAATTTCATCTATTCACTTTCATCATGTTGGTTTGATTTGCGTTCGCTACTTTAATAATTATATATGTGGGTGGACCGGTGCTTGCGTGTTTTTCTTACTTTAAAAAACCTCCCACTTATGATTAACCCCCTCGCAAGCATTCGCAACTACGAGAAAAGTATTAAGATAAAATCTAACCATAACATTAAACATTTGGATCAAAATCGGACCCTTACGAAGTAGCACATAAACTAGGGTTTAAGCTTATGTCACTCTAGCATCCCATCATCTAATAAATACTCCACAATGCATTCCCTTAGGCCCAAATATGGTGAAGTTCCATGTACTCGATGTTCACATGACAACACTAAGGGAATCACAACATACATATCATCAAAATATCAAACACATATCAAGTTGACACGATTACTTGCAACATGACTTCTCTCGTGACCTCAAGAACGAAAGTAACTACTCACAAATGATATTCATGCTCAAGATCAGAGGGGTATTAAATAGCATAATGGATCTGAACATATAATCTTCCACAAAATAAACCATATAGTAATCAACTACAAGATGTAATCAACACTACTAGTCACCCACAAGTACCAATCTAAGGTTCTGGTACAAAGGTTGAACACAAGAGATGAACTAGGGTTTGAGAGGAGATGGTGTT